>NC_088677.1:58607771-58910801 GCF_950023065.1 Planococcus citri | reverse complement strand
TTGTGAACGACTCATTTCACAAATGAATCATTCAAGAACCATTTATCTCATCAATGAATCGTTCACGAACGATTTATTTTAGGGTGAATCGCCAGCTACGAGAAAGATATTTTGAGACAAATCGCTCATCACCATTACCTAGTGACTGATTCAACTCATCTGTTGAATTAAGATATTCAGTTCACTAAAAAAAAAAATGAGTCAATCATAGAATGAAAAATATTGTTTCCAAAAAAAAAAAAATTCGAAAAAAACCAATTCTGGAATGAAGCATAATCGCACTGCCAGGCTTCAAATGAAGAACGAATGAAAAAAATCTCAAAAGAATTAATTTGTTGTTAATTGAACGAACTATTAGTTTTTAGATTTTTGAGAGAACGAATAATTCAAAAACGATTGGTGCATCACGAATTCTCACTGTTCGAAACAAATCGTTCACGAACGACCAATGTCCAACTCCATTAATTGAGTCTTCCGCGAACAAGTATGCACTTTTTTCAAATAATCATTTTTTTTCTTCAAAAAATTGTTCACAATCACAATGGATTGATTTTTTTATTACAATAAATCGTTCGTAAATGACCGATTCTAGAGTAAATCGTTCATTTACCACTTGAATTTCCAAAATCGCCTACACACGTAAGTATAATTTTCCTCAATAGATTCAGAAGATTTAATAGAACCCATTCGAACAACTCACAACCGAATCACATTTTCGATCAGTAATTCTGAAAAGTGATTCTGATTCCTGACAATTTCAAAGCCAATTTTGAACGAATCGTTTCCTGAAGATTCAATCGTCCTCGAATCCCGAACAATTCATTTCAATAAAATCAACTCTAGTGAATTATTCTTCGACATAGCCTACCAAAGTTTCGAACAGTTAATAACACACTACCTACATATTTTACAATAGAGTAAATTTCTATTCACGAACCTCACGTTCGCTGAATTTTAAACGTTCCACGAGTCAGAAAAAAAACAAACAAACAATACACAACAAAATACAACGAACCAAAACCCACGATCTCGAAAACCCCTTCAAAACAAAGTATATTTTTCCAAACATCAAATCAATACGACTAATCAGCTTGAAATTATCCCAACTATCGAAGGAATTTCAGTACGGAAAAGACCTCGAAAACGAGAGAAAAAAATCTAACTCAATCATCCCATCGGAGTTGATAATTCGATTAGCTCGATTCAGCGACCGCAGCGCACCCACTAATACCTAATTAATTGGCGGCCGCTTCTATGGGTCGTGATTTAGTAGACTCGAACGCGCGAATATTTCATTAATTAAGGAATTTCGCGCGCGTATCTCGCGCCCGTCGCGTCGAATTTAAACGTTCAGACAATACTCGTTCATTAATCATAACGACGAAATTTCACATCCCTTTCCTTACCCCTTCCCTTCCTCCATTTTCTCTTTGGTACACCATACACGGACGGAGCGCAGCTCGTAAATAGAAAAATAGCTATATACCCGAGAACCAAGGTGAAAAAAATTACATAAAGAAAATAAATTTAACGATATCGCTTATTATTGCCGACTTTGCAAAGCCAATATCGACAATAGCTCTTGCTTTTATATATAACTCGACAAATAAAAACCCCTTCTTTTGCTTCATCCGACGTTCCACTGCTGCTGGTTGTACAAAAGGAACACAGCACAAACGCATACATGTACATATAGAAAAATTGAAAGAACCTTTAACGAGCAACATAACCAATATCGCGTCGAGCTTTTCACTACATGAAAAACTTTTTGAGAAAAGCTTCGTTTCGTACTTGTACTATGTCGCCCTATCCCTTCTCTCTTCCCACTTACCAACATACCCGGCACAAAAAATATAATAATACCAAATATCTAACCAATTCCAAAAGCAGCGCAGAAAATTGGCGAATTTCCTGTTTATACATTCGAGTGATTTTCGAGTCTTTTTTCTTCTTTTTCCCCCACACTCTCTCTCGGGTTCTCTTCTTTTTTCAGTCGGAGCTTTTCGTAACGTAATTTCGGTGACTTTTTTGGCCAACTTCTTTTACTTCATCGTCATCGTGTAGAGACTAGAGAGCTTCGACAACGTCGAAACGATCGATTTTAATTCGCTTAAATGGTTTCGAAAAATGTTTTTTTTCTCTTTTTCTCTGTATAGTCTTTTTTGACCAAGTTTTTTCAACTAACTTTTGTACTGAATTTTTCTGCAAAATCACCGATATGCCGGTTCTTCAAAGGGCAAATTTCAAGAGTCGTTTTTCAGTAATTTATATCCGATCAACGTTCCATTTAAAATACATTTTCGCCGAGGAAAAAATAATCGCATTTATCGTCAAAGTGTCTTGTTTTGCTTTTACAGCAGATATAATCTCGAAAAAGAACACAAAGGAGAATAAAATGACAAATATAGGCCTCATTTCGGTATAAAATTACAGTCGATGAAATATTATTCCAGATAAAAATTTTTTTTGATGTTGAAATTGGAAATTTTTTTAAAAAGAGGATATGGAGAAGCCAAAAAGAGCAATGTAGGGAGACAACAATTCTGCCAACAAAAGAGCTATGTATTAAAAGGGTACGAATCCAGATGAAAATTTCCAAGTTGGAGTAGAAAATTGTTTGATCGAAAAAAAAAATCGAAATTGACAAAGAAAGGTATAGAAATTATTGAACCAGATTTCACGCAAATTAATTCAAAAGTGCGGAAAATTGGCGAAATTTTCATTTAAAAAAAATCATTCAGAAGAACTTGAAAATTTTTTCGTAATTTTGAGTACCTAATTTAAAAGTTTGAAAAAAATTTTAATAAAGTGAATTTCATCGAGACAAAATATTATTTATAGTGAAACACAATCGCCATCAGTTCCATTCAGAGAGTCACGTTAGAAGCCAACATGCTGGCTAAAGCTCATAAATATCGGTCGTCTGCCGGATATCGTGTCGAGCTTCCTACACTTGACTAAAATCTTCTTCATTCAAATCCCATTGTACCGCTGCGTAGGATAAAAATCCCAAAAATAAATATCAACTTCGTTAAAGACAATTCTAATGACCCATTCAATCGATCCTTTCGCAAATTTGAAAAAATACGCAATTTTTTTCACATTGAGCCATACCTAAAAAAAAACAGAAGGAAAAAAGAAATCTCCTGCGGTGAAGAAAAAAAAACACAAACTCATTCAAGTATCTCGAACATCTCTCTTATTGAAAAACGAGGAAGAGGCCTACGATGAAGAAAAAAAAACAGACAATCACGAGCCAAGATTATGTATTCTTAATGGAAATCTACTTCTACACGTAGTACTTTGTATCGTGAACGGTATATACATACGAATTAAGGAGGTATTTTGGCTTCAACGCAACGTGATACAAAGCTCAACCAGCACACACAGCAATTTGAGCGTTGAAGAGGGGATAATAAATTTGTATAAACGAAATGAAGTGTGCCAAAAAAAAAAGAGTGAAAACGTGTTTCGATGATGTTGTTACATTTTCAAAACAACAAAAAGCCTTTAAAAAAGTAATAAAAACCAGCCGTAAAAAATTCTAGTACAAACTTAATTTTTTTTCTCTTACGAGACCAGATGTGTTTTCGAAGATGCTGCTGTGGGGAGAGGAGAGGGGAACGGAGAGAAGTCATTTTGGAAAAAAACTAAAATCCGTCTAACAAGAAAGATGCAAGTTTTAAATCTCCCATAGTCCAATTTTACTGGAATTTTACTCATGAAGTTGAACCAGCCAAAATTGAAAAATTCAACTTGAGAAAAGTTGAAAGTGAGACTTTTTGGTTAAAAATCCTACTTTGAATTTAACTCAAATTCAGAACCATGATTTGAAATTCTGTGAAAAAAAATTTCAGAGGACGGAGGAACCCCCTCCCCACTTCCTTTGAGGTTTAAATAATTTTTTTAAATGTCGAAATCATGTGGTATATCGACTGGTATGTTTTGAAGATGCTGAACACGAATATGACCGCATTTTTTCGATTCCATCGTCCCATCCTCCTTCCTCCGGTCTCTCTATACATTGGGACTAAAATATGAAAATTTTGACGACACTGAACGAGGAAAAATTAATCAAAAATTCTCCAAATGTTCTACAGTGAATGCCTCTCATTCAATACAAAATTCAACCTTAAAGGTCACTGCAGACTTTTAATTCTAAAGTGACGTGTACGTAAAGAGCAAAAATGCCGCAAAATCTCGAAATAGTGTTAAAAAAAACAAGAACGAGAAAAAGAGTACGATGACTCTCATAGACGTACACGTTTCACGATATTGGCGCGATGCGCATTTCAAAAAGGCCCTTTTCGTAATATAAAAGAAACCGCGCACTTTAGGTGAAGTTTTTCTCGTCATTTACACCTTTTTTTTTTCTGCACAGCCTAAGTGTCTATCTGTACCAAGATGTATACGAAATGGAGAGACGCTCGACGAAATTTAACACGCATAATGTAATAGTGTTTCTCCTACGCAATGGTTCGTCTCCTATATCGACCGTTTTTAGGGTAGGTTTACACGGTGTCCCCGATTTCCTCGGCTCACTCTGCAGGGTGTATCGAGTTTTCGAAAACTTTATAGGTGTACAATGAAACTCCGCCGCGCTATATAGATATGCGATAATTATATTGCGTATATCGGGAATTGAGAACAAGTATAAATTACAGGTTCTCGTTCGTTCGCGCCAAGAATTTTCAAAATGACGCCTGACAACCGAAACCAGGTGGTAAAAAGTTTTGCTACCCTGTGACGATGAAGCTAAAGCTGAAACTTGTTCGGGTATATGCGGTGTGTTTACTTTTATACATTAAATAGTTGAAAATTTTCTAGCTTCGTGGTATAGGTACGTATATGTTAGGTAGGTACTATGCTCGTATAATTTACATCGAATGAAAAATTTAACCCAGTATACGCATGCGAGAGTGTTTTATTACGTATTAAAGCCGAAGAAAGCTGCGAAGAAATAGACGAGTGACGTTAACGTGACAGTTTGGCACTTGAAAAGAGAGCTCAACCAAAGTCGTATGGTGATTGCGATGGTAACGCGGTGCCATTTTATCAGTCCCAAAAAACACATTGTACGTCTACGTATATGGGTAGAATGCGGAGAACGATGGGGATTGAAATGTCAATTTTTTTGTCCAAGGGTTGCCTTCGAATAGTTAATCTATGTGCAAAAAAAGTCTGCTAATTTACATCTCATTTGTCTAGATTAAACTTTTACGACTGATTCCATATGTATTATGTACTTGAACCAAAAAAAAAAATACAGAGCGACCGGTTTTTCAGAAAATTGTTTTTTTTGGAGTGGGGAGGGGGCTTTTTTCAGTTTTCTAGAATTCTACGAGTAGACCAATTTTTCCAAGAGTCAACTACATCATAAAATAGCTGAGGGGAGGGAGAGGGGTTGAAATATTCTCAAACACCATCACGTGACAAATTTCAACAAAATCCATAAATTTTTGCCGAATTTTAATGAAGCTACGATAGAAGGGAAGAAAGGGGAATCGTAAAGTGACTCTTATTTTGGAAGTGAAAATTTAACACCTTTACCTAAATGGCTAAATCGTTTCATTTCAAGAGTTTTTTTTTTTACTATAAACACTCGAAATAAAGGACCTGGGGGTATCCGAATCGGACAATAAGCAGTAGAAGGAGGGGGGTAAAGATATGAATTTTTAGACATTTCAACATCACATTGATTTTTTCGAACGAAACCTCCCTTACCTTCGAAACAAAATGAAAAGCAAACCTCAAAGAATAATGTTGATTTCCCGAGGCTTATTTGAAAAGTTTTATGCGCGTCAAAACTTATAAAAACAGGAGAAATTCGCCTAATTCGACATTTTTAAAATGAAAATTGAAATTGAAAATCTGCAGACAGTTAATGGATTTTGTAGGAGGAAGAGGTAGAAATTTGAATTGCCCAAAAATTCAACACATCAGTACCGCATTTTATTTGCAAACGTAATTTAGAACCATTTTAAACTTCCTTCCCCAGCTCATTTAGTCTGTCATGCTCAAAATCATAATATTTTTTTTCAATTCATAAATCAACGATCCTCATGAATTCAGAATTTGTGTAGTTTCCAAAAATTTTTGGAGCATTCAACTTTTCATCTGGTTCTTGAGCTGAAAAGACCAACACAAAAAAATTCTCGGATATAGAGGAAATGGATTTCAAAATTTCGGGGCATTTAACTTTCTTCCATTTCCATCTCACTGTTACAGTCCGTTCCAACATTCTCACACTCCAAGATCAATTGAAGTAGGTATTCAATTCAATTTTTAGTCAATTTTGGGAGGGGATGTTTAAAGGATGTCTAATAAAATTTCAGAATAAAAAGCAGAACTTGAGCAAGGCTTTTGGCAGGATATTTTTCAAACGCTTTAGATTTTTTTGAGGAGGGAGGAGAGAGCTGAAAATTTTACACGTCAATTTTTCGCTTTTTCAGTGTTAAGTATTGGATATTTTACAACTCATATTTGGAGAGCAGGTGGTGCAATAAATATCTGTATCATTTCAATTTTTCGTTTTATAAATTTTTGAAGCTCTTTCATCATAGGAGAGTAGAAGGCTCAGAAAACTTTGAAAAATTAGCATTGCAGCAATTTTTGAATTGACATCAACCTGACTTTTTTGACCCCGAAATCAAAAAAAAAAAAAAATAATAATAATAATAATAATAATACAAGAAAAGGGAACTTTCAACTTTGAAGAAAGATTTCTTCTCAACTGAAAAATCTAAAACGATTTAAACCTCCTGTTCTCAGTCTATTCCAAATCTCTCATGACCCAAATTAGGCTGTTTACCAATTTCAATTCATGAACCAAAAATTATTAAACTGTGCAAAGTTTTGGTAGTTTTCAAAAATTTTTAGACATGCAACTTTCCAATTAGACCCTAGTTTTGGAGCCAAAAAATCCAACATGGCAACAAAACGTTCAAGAATTGAAAAAATACGACATTTTAAAATTTTGGGACATTCAACTCCTCATCCTCTCCCCCGAAGTTCATTTTAGAGATTTTCGTACCCCAAATGTAATTTAGCTTCTGGAATGAGATTAGACAATTTTTTCTCACACTCGAGTATAATTTTGTTGGGTATTTTTTCGATTTGATGCCCCTAATATCACATCAATTTATAGAATTTACTCCATTTTTTTCGGTTCTTCAACCAGGAAAGTGGTCATTCAAAAACTTTGGGGCACATTCCACATGTTTCAGCCTTAAAGTTTCTGATTACAATTTCAAAGAATTATCTAAATTTCACAATTTCAACTCCTTACAAAAAATACCTATACTTTTATTCAACATTTTTTAAAATGGAGTTTCGACACGTGGTAATTTTTCTTCATAATCACTCCATGCAGCAAATTTTCTTCGAAAACCTTCTCGGTCTCGCAAACCCATTGGCCACGTTTTGAGGAAATTCAACTCGATAAAATATTGTGATTGATAACCGACGTATAGATTACACGCACGTACAAATGGAATTTAAACGACGGCGTTAGTAATGAATGCGGTGGGCAGGGGCATGCTCCCGGGGTGTACCGGAATCACTGGTACGTCGAAAACAAAAACCGCGTCGATCCGTTCGCTAAACTGATATCGGTCTTATAAAACGCCAAAAAAACACCAACAACGCAAAGCGCCCCTTCGCCTGCCCCCGGTCCTCACATCGCGGCGAATAAAAAGACAAGAAAAATTACCCATCCTGAATAACTGTCAAATTGATATCGATCAGCTGCTATAACAAAATGACTGGTAATAATTTAATACCGTCGAAATTCTCGTTATCTTTCATTGATAAACTGACAGCGTTCTTTAGCTCTTTCCCCCTCTCCCCCTCGCCCCTCGCCCGATCCTCTTCTATTTCTTTTTTTCGACTATTTTTCCGAAACTCTTCCGTGCCCAGTACTACTGCGTGTATTTCCTAGACCATCGCTACTGAAATCAATACACTAAACATCACGCTATGCTTTTATGTTTTGTAGTACCTAACCTACGTTCGTTGTATCTTCTTCCATAACTCGCGGTGGCTTTTCATTCTTTTCTGTTACAATACGCATTGATACTACTCGTACGTATACTACCTGTATTACAAGTACAAAAGCTCGCAAAAGCTTCCGGCTTTTCGTTCGTTTTGAATTAAGTGTCGAATTCTACGAAATTTACCTTTATATAGAAGGCACATGCAATGCCAACATGACACCTTTTGTAAAAACTTGATTGGGCTCCGGTCTTAGGTGCTATTAAATCGTTAACTCTTTTACGTTCGCATAGTACCTATTCACACACACACACACACATTCACACACGTGTCCCAAATATATCTACACTATTACAAAGGTAATTAATAAAAACCTCTTATACGAGCGAGTATTAGAAGAAACGCGAGCCAAAGAGTGAGAGAGAGAGAGAGAAAAAAAACGTATGCAATGTAAAATTATACTGCACCATACTACACGTAGCTTTAATGGAATTCAAACAATCGTGACTTAATCAAATAAATCGCCATTACCGGGCGTTATAATTGTTATACGACGACCAGTCCATAAAAAAAAACCCTCAATTTTAAACCGATTCAACTGGGGCCAATTAATGTTGATGATTTGGATATATTTTCCTTGCTTTTTCCTTCTCTTTTTGCTTGTTTCTCTCTACGTGTGCTGCAGCAAATCGTCATAGCTCAAGTTTCGCTTATGTACTTACAGTCTGTCCATTTCTTTCTCTATTCCTCCTGTCTCAGTCTATATCGTTCGTTTGGTAATTTTTATTTGTTTTTTACACCAGGTCGTTTACGGCGTTTATTTTTCGACGACTTTTTATGCATTTCGATCTCGAAAATGAACGACGTACTTAGTCTCGTATATAGTACGAGTACCTATATTAAGAGAGTAGTTTAGCGCTCCAACAGTTCGAGCCTTAACAAGATGGATTCTTTAGCAACGCCATCGCCAACCAACGTTGCATCGAGCTCACAAAAAATATACCATTCTTATATAAAAAAGCAATCAAGTGTAATCGTCATCGTCATCGTGCTCAAGCAAATAAATTATTTCAGCTTTTTTTATTAGACACGATTTTGCATTTCGTATACCATCATTACGAGAATAAGGTACGTCTACGTACTTCTATCATAAACCTTTAGGTACCGTGGAGCTCCAATTTATCAGAGATAGACGCGTAGATTTTTTTTCTTTTTCGAACTCCTATTCTTGGCTTTTCGAGTTTAAAGGCTTATAGTCGAGCGATAATTTGAAAATACAGAAACGAGAGAGGTTCTGAGTTCGGGTTTTGTTTCTTGTTTAATACGTCGCTAGATTTAGAATGCCTGAAAATGGAGACGTTTGAAAGGGGGAAGGGAGGGGGAAACATTCCCAACTTTTAAGCCAATCGTTCGAAATGAAGAATTTTTTTCGTTAGTTAAAAGAGGTCTGGGACTTGATTTTCCGAGTCATGAATTAGGAAAATGGTGCCCTTTTTATACATTCCTGTGAGGTTTTAAAAATTGCAAGGCTCGTGCTCAATTTTATCAAAAAAAAAAAAAAAAGTAATTTTACAAAACATTCTAATACTGAAAAATAACACCGAAACAAAACAAGACAAAAATGTTCTGATTTTCAATCTCGAAAAGTTGAGCCATTTTGAAAACTTTTGATAAAAAATCTAGATTTTTAGGCAATTTTTGCATTTTTTGGTAAAATGACCAATTTTTGACAAAAAGTGAGACTTTAACAATTTCTGGCAAAAATGCGATACTTCCGAACAGTTTTCAAAAAAATTGAGATTTTTTGGAATTCTTTGCAAAAAAAACAAAGCTATTTTCCTAAAAGGCAAAATTTTTTGTAGCGAGATTTTTTGCAAAAAGCTAGACTTTGACAATTTTAACGAAAAACAGTACTTACTTTTTGGTGACAACTACTTTTTTGCAATTTCTGTCAAAAAAACGAGACCACTGAATAATTTTTGAGAATATGTGAGACTTTTTAAAATTTTCTGCAAAAAGACAACACTTTTTAATCGTTTTTCTGAAAACCGAAAATTTTTGTAATTTAAAAAAATAACAGAATTTACGACAATTTTTGACAAAAAACAAGACTTTGAAAATTTTAGCGAAAGAAAAAGCTTTTTGGCAATTTTAGGCAAACAAGTTGGACTTTTGGAAAAATTTTGAAAAAAGGGATACTTTTTGGGATTTTTGGAAAAAACGTGATATTTTTTTACGTAATTTTGCTAGAAAGCATGAGTTTTTGGTCATTTTTTTTTGCAAAAAGTAAGCCTTTGGCAATTTTGAGAAAAATCGGGAACTTTTGGCAATTAGATATCTTATTGTTAGATAAATAAAATCGGTTCGTTTTCGTAATTTTTGCTCAAAAGACGAGACTTTTGAGTGATTGGAGTGGGGGGAAGGGAAGGCGTGAGGCATTTTAGAATTTCCTAAAAAAAAAGAGACAATCTTGACTATTTTTTTAAAACACAAGACTTTGACAGTTTTAGCAAAAAGAAGGACTTTTTGGGAGTCATTGGCGAATGAGTGATACTTTTTTACGATTTCTGGCAAAAAAGTGAGACGTTTGGGTGATTCTAGAAAAAAGAGATTTTTTTTGGGTATGATTTATCGTTACGACAGAATAGGTGAATCGCACGACAGAAAAGGTGGTCTAAACGACAGGCCCGACAAATAAAAGAATTGCCCGACCAAAAAAGAAATTGAACGACAGAAAAAAAAATTGAACGACAATCATATGTTTGCACGACAGATAAAAAATGTCCACGACAAATAATAAATTGAACGACAATAGTAAAAAAAAAAATCACGACAGAAATATCTGTTCACACGTCTATTTTTATTTTTATTTTAATCCATCAACACGTCTATTTTTACCAAAAAAGTAACAAATCGAATAAAATGAAAAAAAAATAGAAATTTTCATAGAAAGATAGGTGGTTAGTTCTCAAAAAATGGTAAATTTTGAGTATACAGCAAATTTCTCAACGGTTTTAGCATGATTTTTTTTTTGGTCCACGCAAGCATCACCTCGTTCACATTTTACATTTGATATTAAAATTTTTAGGCCCCCTTTCATTGGTGCGCATACGATTTTATTCCTCAAATGTCCTTCGACTTGTAGTCACACGCCATGTTTTTGAAAATAAATGTCATAAAGTGTCATGAACTTCATTTTTTTTTTTTTGGAAAAATTGACACATTCTTATTATTATAGAACACAAAGGTATATTATTGTACAAATTGCAATCTCAGTAAGTCCAAAGGAAGCTCACACATCAAATTTAAAAATTGTCACACAGTTTTTGCAGTAATTTTAGAGCAATTTTTAATTATTTTTGCAAGCTTACCAATCCAATATTTTATTTATCGTTTTTTCGTGTAGTTTCAGATGTGCAATTAGTTGTATATTATTCTGTCGTTTAAAATTTTATTCTGTCGCTTGGACATGCTTTTTTGGCGGGAGGAGTTGTCGTGATTCATAATTAAAAATAGATGTGTTGACTCATTATTTTGTCGTTGAAAACCTGTCGTTGTAAAGACCTAAGTTGTCGCTACCACAGCATTTATTGTCGTTTGCTGTTGTCGTTCAAACACCCTTTCCTGTCGTGCGATTATATATTTCCCATTTTTTTTTTTTAGCAATTTTTCACGAAAAAGCGAGAATTTTTGTCAAAAAACAAGACTAAAGAATTTTAGCAAAAACAGGATTTTTGGTAAAAAAAATATTATTTTTGGGAATTTTTGTGGAAAAATCGAGACTTTTGCAACTTTTTGCTTTTACAAAATAAAGAGACTTTTAGGCAATTTCTGGCTAAAAGGCGATATTTTAGGGTAATTTTGGGGAAAAAATTGAATTTTTTTTGGGAATTTTCCGCGAGAAGTCGGTAATTTTGAGTAATTTTTAGTGAGAAACAAAACAAAATACGAGATTTTGAGATTTTTAGCAATTTTTAGAAGAAATCGAGACTGACAAATTTTTTCCTCACATAAAGGCATTTTTTCCCTGAAAAATTACGAACATACAATCAAGGTTTTAATACTGTATGTTCTGATCAATGTTCTGAATACTTTGGTGACAGAATGAGCCCCGGTTTGAGAGTCTGCCTACCTTCAGAATTGAAGGCGTAATCCATGTAATCCATGTAATTCGAATATTGCCATTATTTCTACTTGTTGTTCCAAAAGTACCTATAGCTACTAGCCTAGTTACTTATACTTCGTGACATGTGATCTCTGATCAATGCAGTCAAACTCTCACATTGAACTTGAAACATCTCTCTGCAATCAATAATTTTCTCATAGAAAATTTTGGCCCAAAACTACCACATCAGGATACAAAAAAAAAAAAAAAAATCGCATTCGTCGGTACAGAGAGTAAAACTCAATTACGTTCGAGTACATAGCAATATCTTTTAATCTAACGGCACTGTACACAAAATAATTCTCTGTCGAAGCACTTGCGACCTATTTAAACGACTGCGCGACCTATCAAACTCGACAACTGTTACGCCTGTTACCGCAAAAATATTAATAATTAAACTCTGAAAAGAGGAAAAAAATTTTCACCAAACACCGTTATTGCAACTCGTACCGAACATCCTCTTTGTTTTAGTAATACTGCTGCGCCAAGCCAGGCCAGGCCACGTAGTTGTCGTCGTAGCGAATTTATCATTTATACTTATACAATAATTCAATAACAGCAGAGTTCCTACTGCCTACATAATACGTATGTATCTACATCGAAAAGACAACTAAATTATTACCATTTTATTTTCCTCTTGCTCCTCTTCTCCCATGTACTGGGTTTCTTTTATTGTACAATATACGGTATATCAAAAGACAACTAAATTATACCTATTTCACTCTCGTATACAGCCTAATAGTATTTATTCGTAGCGCTTATACAACTTATAATAATGCTATAATATTAACCTTGTCTCGTATAATACTGCTACATGCTCAGTCATCCAATCAAAACGCAGCAAAAAAAACCTAACTCCAGTTATTTTAACTAGCGACATTTTTCTCGTTAGCAAATTCCTGCTCTTTTCTTTTACATCCCTTTTTGGCATCTGAGCGCGTCGTCTTCGTGTCGTTTAAACAGCAATTTAATTTCGCGAAAACATAAGTGTAACCTTTTTTTTCCACCTTTAAAAGTGAATTTTCTCATTTTCTTCATTCAATTCATCTCGTTCTGTATTTTTGCTTTCTCTTTTAACACAGTAAAAAGATATACAGAAAATAAACATATTGCGTTACCCCGCTCTGTCTTCCCTGTATTCGCCCACCTTGCTTAAATTTCATTCGCGCTGTTAACGCTATTTTCTTCGCGTCATTTTTTAGCGATATAAAGAAGCTGGATAAGAAGCTGAGAGAAAAAAAACTTATTGGAATGCTTTCGTCGAATTCATTTCCAATTTCTGGCACGAGGTTTCGTCAACTTTTTCTTTCATTCTGCGCTGGCAAAAGGTTAATTGCGCGAAGACTTTTTGTCAAATTTTTTTCAAGATGTTTTTTCTTCTCTCGTTTCAACGCCTTCGTCCTCGTCACCACCGCTTGTTCGGCTTTTCTTACCTGTTTCGCGCGCACGTACATCACTAGGTAATTCCTTAGATTGCTAACGAGAGCGCCGCGTACTACAGTAGTTGATGAAAAAAGCTCTAGGTACGAATAGGTATTTTAAAAAGGTACCGAATCATGCTCGTGTTTTAGACAAAATGGGTATATTTTGAGGTACAGGTATTTCTAAAGTATTCCCAATATTGTTAGCATATTTTTGGTGCAGTGGGTGCTTCAATTATCATTATTATTATTTCTGCATTTCGTTGTCGAAATAGGTACTGTACAACAAATTCAATGAATTTATAGGGATTTAGCAATCGAGTGTAATATTATTGATAGAGATAGGGATTCAAATTGAAGACTGCCTGGAAATATCAAGAAATTTTGAATTTTCACTTCAAAGTTGGAAAATTTTGTAAAACATGCGTAATTGAATAAGAAAAATTTAAGATTGATACTAAAATTTAAAAATTTTGAGAAGTGAACATCGAAGAGAAACTTTGCAAGGGAAGCATCCCAAATGGCACAAAAATTTTTGAACCAGGCAAAGAGGAATTTATAAAGGCTCTAAGATACACCACCAGCCAAAATTTCAGGGGCTAATTTTACAATTTTTGGATTTTTTAAAAATTTCGAGCCAAAAATGGGGAAAAATCAAAATTTTACCAAAGTAATCTAGAAAGCTGAAATTTGGTTTGTACTCTATTTTCGACGCCCGGATTCGATTGGTGGCAGTTTCAAACCGATCTGGAGCCTCAAGCAAATTTTCAAATTCTCCAGTTTTCGAAAAAAAATAATAATAAAAAAAACGCTGTAAGTAGAGTAAAAATTGAATTCAGTACTTATGAATTCTACTTTTCCATCTTTGTGACCCATTCGATCTACGTAGTCACATATTTTCAAAATCTTCTTGTGCCGTTTCAAATTCCAAATTTTGTCTAGTGTTTATTTTTGAAAAATAAATCAAAAATCAATATTCGTTGAAGCCTTTAGAACGGTACAAAACCATCACAAATCGACCGAGGAAGTGGAAAATAAAGTACAAACTGAATTTTAGCTTTTTTCATGAAGTATTCGCGAACCCTGATTTCTTCACTGTTTTCAAAAATAATCATTGGAGAAAATTTTGGATTTGAACCCGTACAAAATTTTTTTGAGAATATGTGTCTATTGCCTAAATCGATTGTAAAGGCCATAAAGATGGTAAACTTGAGTTTATAGACGCTGAATTTCATTTTCACCACACTTACGGTGCACTGGAGAATTTTAAAATCAGCTGGAGGCTCCAGAACGGTTTGAAACCATTGCCAATCAACTCGGAAGGTCAAAAATAGAGTACAATCCAAATTTCAGCTTTTCAAGTCAATTTAGTAAAATTTTGATTTTTTTCTCCTTTCAAGCATAAATTTAATTTTTTTAGAATTCCCCAAAAATCGAAAAAATATACTTCGACATTTGAAATTTTGGCTGGTGGTACATTTTGAGGTCGTTTACACGCCTTCTCCTCCGTCCAATTGAAAAATTTTATTTTTGTGCTTATGGGATACTTTCCTTGTAAATAAAAGTTCCAGAAACACGGATTATTCCATCAAGTTGATATCTCAAAATTTTACTCGAGAATAAATATCTCAAAAACAAAAACCTATAGGAAAAAATTCACAACATTCAAATGATGGGAAAATGCTGCACAATTCTGTTTATCTTTGTTATTTTCGTAAAACTCGAGGGTTTTTCTCAAAAATTGATTTTTCTAAGAGAAAAAGTTGTAAGAAAAATTCAAATTTTTCACTTAAAAATTGATTTTTGGGAAAAGCAAAATCTCATTACAGCTTGCTTGAAAACACTGAACTGAAAAAATGTTTATTTAAAGACGCCCAACATTTTAAGCAAAAATCAAATTTATAAAAAAATTTTAAAATTTTCAATTTTTCAATTTTCTATCATGAAAAATCAATTTTGGGTGGAAGGTGGGGGAATTAAGGGTCACGTGGAAAAAAAGTGAAAAAAGCAAAATTCTAAATCATGTGATTGATTTTTTGAGAGACTTTTTTCATTTTTGGGGTATTTCAGGCAAATGTTGTCTATAGTTTAACTTGAATCGATTGCCTATTTCTTCATCAAAGAACTTCTTTCATTCATTTGTGAGCAATTCCTCCCAAAACAATTCTGGAAAACGAATATCCTAAAAATTTTAAAAGCTGCCGCAAAAAGAGGTCATGTCACCTCTTCGAACACTCAGATAGACACTTCGTTCAAGATAAGAATTTTTTTCGTGTCTGGGTAGCTGAATTCAAAATTTGACAGAAATTCGATGGGATCCCGCTTGGTAAAAATTTGACATCTTACCACAAGTATCATGATGATAATTCGCTCAATTTCGCATTCTCTTATTCATACGACGAAAATCTGACATTCTCGCATAACTCACCTGAAACACAAAAACAGAATAAATTGCATCGATTAGTTGATTGTTGATCATTTCTAAAACTAATTGTAAGTAGGTACTCTTAATAAAATCATCGTCTATCGAGGCTTTACACATTAAAATCACTTTCAAAAGCAAACTAGCAAGACTGATCATTTTCTCCACCTAATTAGACATCTGTAATACCACGTTCTTTAGCGTCAGTACAGCACAAAGCTCTATAGCTCGTAATCATCGATCTACGACCTAAATTTTTTTTGGTAGAAAGAAGCAAAAAAACAATTTACATGTACGCAGTAACGCCAGTCGTCATGACAATTAAAAAAATTACTGTAGGTAGGTGCTTCGCACCTGGCATTTTGGTGATTTTCTGCGAGTCTTCGTCGCCATACCGCGCGGCGTTATTTATTATCAAGTCGTGCATATGTACACAAATGTTCCCAAGTGTATTTACGCGTTTCTCTGGTTAGCTGTTGATTTTACGCGATGCGACGCGTGAAGTAACATCTGTGTCCTGATATTGGGATCAGCAGCGTGGAGTTTCGTCTACGTATTCGTAGATAGATACTGCTAAATAGACAGGGTAGATATAAGTTGAGCTGTAGTACGTAAGTCGCAATATAGGAAACATCGTACAATTTTGAGGTTAAATTACGCTCATTATGGGAGTCATAAGCGAAGCGTAAGGCGAACGTCTATCTACTAAAAACTAAAATATGACCAGATAATAGCGTAAATGTACAAAGAGAGCGATATAGAGTCACCACGTCGACGTAATCCTAATTGGAGATGGTAATCGGCGACGACTACGACGATACGATGGTTCTTTGGGAAAGAATGGCCGCCTCGCTCGGTTCGACGTATTCATCTCACCGCGCCACTCTGCTACGAGCTAGTCGCCGCAGATGTGAAATTAGTCACATTGTATTTACACAATGGGGTGTCTTATATACATAGAGAATTAGAGATAGATTCAAATTGGTCGCGATCCCCAGACTGTCTCTCTCGCTCTAAGTAAGTCTGCTCTATAACCGAGTAATGAGAGACAGAAACCGCGAGTAACTTCACAATAACATCCCTTTCAAGAATGTTAATCGCCGGTAATGGCTATTTCCCGAATTCTAAATAATTCTAAATGAGCTGGAAGTTGGAATTTACTCGAAATGAAGCAATTAACTCCTTCCATGGCAATGGAAGATCTGATGAATGGGGTTTGGAAACTTTTATTGTGCCAGTAAGATTCGATTGCACTTGACGAGTACCATTTCCTCAATTTTAAGAAGAAATTGGAAAAATTGAAGATTCGTAAAAAAATTGGCATAAACTACCTGGTAATGAGATGTATATTGTATATAGCAGTGATTTTTTTTTTGCAATCATGAGCATGGAAAATCCAACTCTTTTGGCTCCACAGAGCGTTATATGAGACGAATCTGACTCATTTTCGGTATGGATATTTATGTGGGCTCAAAGAACTTGCACACCAAAACTTAACCGAATCCACTTTCAAGACACTGTACTTGAACAGAATCCAATTTTCAAAACTGGAAAATTCAATTCAAAATACTGTGATCAGATCTGGTTCATTTTTGACACACAAATTATGCTAATTCCTCCAAAAACAAAAACCCAGAACCACGATCATCCATTTCCACCCACCACCTTCGCCACATTTCGTTCGCGAATCACTCTCGAGTCTCGAACGATAGGACGTCCGCTAGCTCCTTAATGAGGCTCATTCCATCATGTAAGCAAATCATCGTGCAAGATGATGAAGAACTCACATCGTCAATCTGCGAATAACGACGAAGCGTGTTTTAATAAATGGATTCAGCAAATGCAACCTTGGAGAGCGGCGTGACACAAACTCTTTCCCTAATTTATCATCGATGTGAAGTAACGGGCGGACAATGCGAATCGCAGTCGCAGCCGCAAAATGTGATGCAATAAAGTACAACACCGAACACAGGAACACGCCGCACTGTTGACTGTACCTTACCTACAGACGACGACGACGACGTCGAGGGACCGGCATCGTCGTCGGCAGAACCGGAGGAACGCTGTTAATGTTACACGACCGCAATTGTGCAATTTGCCACACAGATAACATCCAATACGCGTGAATGTTAAATTACTCGTTCGCTGTACCAAGTACTCGTATATACGTGCAAATGCACATACCAGCGATGCATATAAGCCATAGACAGGGCAATTCCTTGTCATTCTACGTTAAGAGATAGACAATTGCCATTTTTCAATTCCTTTTATTCCATATGGTTGGCGATGGTGCTGGAAATCGATAATGAAACTGATACCTTGTGTGAAGTGTGGACAAAGATGGTGAGATCTACTTCCTAATCTCAAGTTTCAGGCTCCGATTTCAACGAAAATGAGATTTTTTTCAAACTTCAAGTTCAAAGACCGTCTTAATTATAATTTTAACTGCTCCATGTGCTTTTTGAAGACCAATGAAAAAATTGAGATCAGATCAACACTGACTTTGGAAATTGAAACCGATATGTTAGGGCAACAGAAGTCTTCTCCTAACTAATGTTTGGTGAACTATTCATTCCCAGTGTTATAGAATGTAAGGATAGATCTGAATAATTTTGGTAGATCATTAATAATTTCTGGTATATTACCAGCAATTTCAAGTAATTTACCAGAAATTACCAGCATTTTACCAAAATTTACCAGTAATTTACCAAAATTTACCAGTAATTTACCAGAAATTACCAGTAATTTATCAAAAAATAACCAGTAGTCCAGTAATTTACCAAAAATTACCAGGAATTCACCAAAAATTACCAGGAATTTACCAAAAATTACCAAAAATTATCGGTAATTTACCAGAAATTACCAGTTATTAAAAATTACTGGAAATTTGCCAGAAATTGTCAAAAATTTATCATAAATTACCAGCAGACCAGGAATTCACCAAAAATTACCAGGAATTTATCAAAAGTTACCAGTAATTACCAGCAAATTACCAAAAATTACCAAAAATTACCAGTAATTAACCAGAAAGAAATTACCAGTAATTAATCAGAAAGAAATTACCAGTAATTAACCAGAAAAAATTACCAGTAATTAACCAGAAAGAAATTACCAGTAATTAACCAGAAATTACCAGTAATTTACCAGAAATTACCAGTAATTAACTAGAAATTACCAGTAATTTACCAGCAGTTATCAAAAATTTACCAGAAATTACAAGTGCTCTACCCAAAATTACCGGTAATATATTTTTAAAATTCATGTAATTCACCAAAAAGTACCAGAAATTATCAGAAATTACAGGTAATCTAATATTAAAATTATTGTAATTTACCTGAAATGGCTGAAATTGCCAATAATCTGTTTAGATTTACCAGAAATTTACCAAAAATTACCCAAGTGTTCAGAATTAATTACCAATCAATTAGATGAGTTTGACCGGCAACGACGTAAACTGAAAATTCAAAATTCCTTCCAGCAGGACTGCAAATAAAAATACTTATTTGTTACGTTTAGTTTTGGTTCACAAAATCATTTGCTATCTTTAACCCTCCATCCCCCTCCCCCCAATCCCTTCATCAACTAAGCGTACAACACGTTACAGTAATCATCAATGATAAAACCGTAATTACACGGTAATTTACCATCACACAGGTAAATAAATGAGTACCCACTTCAATCATTCCACCCTTCGGCGTAATATCTGTACTCTTCACGGTTTATTTTTCGTGATCCTGTTTTAAACATCACCATAGCCTTACAACATGTCCAATGATATCGGTACTTGAACATATTACCATGGTAATAACCGTCATAAGGCTGCAATCAAGGTAAATCGATATGCTCGACTTTGACTTTTACAACAATCTCACACGATTTTGTACTCGGACTACCCGTCAATTACGCTAATTCTATCGTATGTATCTTGCTAATCTCACACCCAGGCATCAGGCATCATCATCCGAATCGTTTCAAAAACCACGCCTTACTACGATACATACAACACACTTCGAACAAAAAAAAAAGGGGAAACAAATAAAGCCAGAAAGATGGTGAAAAAACAACCACATCAAAACCAACACATATCAAACCTCCGGAGGCGTTTGCACTACATAAAATAGGCTGCAAAAATGTCTAAAAATTGAAATACTCGTAACGAGATAATCACACGTATTTGGCGAAACATCTCAGTTGCTTGGTGCACCTCTCTATATCGAACCAGTTCTCTCGTCGATGAATATACGACGACACCTTGTTATTAATTTTTCGCTTTTCATTTTTAAAATGTAAGTATTGTACTTCTGAAGCTCGAGTGTATTTCGGCAATATCGCTTTATCCCTGTCAGGTCAACTCCTGTTGCATCGACTAATTAAAAAGCAGCGCATCGTTGCCAATAAATCTCGTATTTTTGTACAATTAAAACCCATCGCTGAGCTAATACGTTATACTCATCGTACGCTCCCATATGCACCGAGATAATGCTCGTAAATTAATTACGAATTAAAAACACCATTTAACAACCACTGTCCTGCGCGCAGCGCGCTAATGATTTTACGGTAAATAATTTTTTCCTCTGTTGTGTAATCAACGTTAAATGAGCGAATAATTCTACATCATTAACAAATGTCAACGCCGCAACGAACGTACATTTGTTTGAATCGTCGTCGACGACGACGACGACGCCGTCCAACTGTGCCACCGACTTTGCCTTCGTGATGGTAAAATGTCGAAATTTTGCACACTTTGTCCAATACAATGTGCCTGGATGGAGAACAAAGGAAGAAAAAATGCAATCGAGTGTTTCTATCATATACATATACATAAGGTGTTACATCAAAAGACGTTTGTTATGCCTTTGCACAAACCGAATGGAATTGGGCAAAGTTCCTCAAGAATTAGTAAAATTGTGCAGAGTTTGAAAAAAATCACAGAAAAGTGAAAATTCAGCTAAAGATCAATTTGAAAAAAGAGGTTTTAAAACATTGGCAAAAGATTGAAATTTTTGACTAAATTTTGGAATTTTGGAAAAAGTTTTCAAAATTTGACAGAATTCAGCTTTTGACAGAATCTTAGCTTGAAAATGTGGAGAATTTTTGGAAAAATTGAAAAATTTCTATTCATACATTTCGGTTATGTTTTCAAAATTATGGACCATTTTTTTTACAATCCTCTGCAAGCAGCCGATAAGATGAATTTGTAGGCAACTATCTCTGAAAGATTTTTTTAAAGTAAAGAAACTCGCCTTTTCCAACATTGAGACCTCAGAATCCATCTCGAAGAACTCAAGATGTAAAATGAGTTGAATTTGAGCCCTTCCAAACGCTGAAAAGAAACGAATCACGTAACACCAGCTCGTTAAATGGGCAATTCTCACATATCCACAACACGTCTGCAATACATTTAAGAAAGAAAACGTCAAATAATTGGCGAGCTGTAGAGTCACGCGATTTCTGAGCTCAGCTCGTCCATTAATGAAGAAGCTGACATTTTGAGTTATCTTATGAGTGTAATCTGCACGTATATGGCAACGATGCATTGTCTAATTGTATTTTAAATGTGAGTTTACTCAGAATGGTGCATTTATAGGACCATCAGGGATCACGCATTGATATTCGTGTGCTGTTGGTCGCCTTGTTCGATTGATCGTTGGTAATTGCGTCGAGTATGCCGCGTCTTCTAACGGAATCTTTTAACGCGTTCCAAATAATTTATCTACTTAATAAGTAGTCATCGTAGGTATAGGTATAGTACATATAACTAACGCCAAAGAGCCATTATAACCGACTAATAATCGTGCTTAGAATTGGCAACGTGCATGTAATTGCCAAATGCATACTTAGGTATATGTAGGAGTTCAAGTAGTAAATGCTTACCTCGATTTTACTTAAAATTTCCCTCAAACATTTTTTCTTAAATATCAAAAAATTACCATAAAAACTGAAAAAAATGAAAGATTTGGAGGGGGGATGAAATTTAACAAAAAAAGAAGCTTTTATAATAATTCTTGCGAGAGAAAAAAAATCAATGCTTTATGGACGTTTTTTTTTCGGACAATCTTGGCAAGAACAGGACTGTTTGATAATTTTGGAAAAAATTGACTTTTTTTTGACAACTTCTCTAAAAATTGACATTTTTTGACAACTCTTCTGAAAATTGGCTTTTTTGACTTGAAAAAATTTCGGGAAAAAACGAATCTAATCAGCAAGTTTGGCAAAAAAAAAACTTTTTCTTGGCGATTTTGAAACAAAAAGAGAACTTTTTGAACAGGTAAGGCGAAAATCAATTATTTTTGAATTTTTGGGGTGAGGAGGAGTCATCAAAAATTTTGGAATTACAACTTTCGAGAATTAGCGTGCCCCCAAAATAGAAAGGACAAAAAAACGCCTATACCTACATATATGTATGATGTTTCGTTGTATTATTATGAACTTATAAAATATAGCATTAGCAATCGTAGGTATAGGTGATATAATAGAACCTATATTATTTTCAATATTATGTATTATACCCGGCCAAATATTTTATCAACTTGAACTATACTATATTTATTGACTTACAAGTTCATAAGAAATATTTTGCGGTTATTTATTAATATGAATTTTAGTTACTACGAAGAATGTTCTCAGTTCTCTTATTATGATACATTCCTTTATTATTTTCTTTTTGGTATTCCTTATTATTATTTGGAAAATAAATGAAAAACGAAGAAAAGAAACCGCAGCAAATCGTAATTTTACCTTGACACGAGGCACGAGCCGAGCGACCAATCTGCCCCTTCGAAAAAAAGAACGAGAGAGATACGAAACAACGAGTACATATTTCCAAATTGGCTTACAACTCATATCCCTCGTATATCAACTACATTGGTACATTCTAAATGATGGGCTGATGGCAATAATTTTTTTCTTCAACGATATCGTAATGCTTATTCGAATAATTAGCCGCGTATTTACATAAATTGGCTCCATAACAAGCTGAAAACCTAATCCCAGCCAAAATATTGTTTACGTCGTATCGATCTGTGAACATTTAGGCTCGACGCCAAAGGCGTCTTTTTTCTTATTGCATCAAATTGAGAGAATTTCGTTTTGTTACCAATGTTCGAAAAAAATTGATGAGCTGAATGTGCCGCGAGCTTAAATTTTGTTTTTTAAAGCTCGAATTTATCCAGAAATAAAATTTACAGCAGTTCCATTATTTCTTCGATTAGGTATATTTAGCGTTTTCGAAATTCAAAACATATGAATTTTCGTCTTACCCCCTCCTGATCTCACTCAAACCCTTACAGGCTTTCATTAAGAATACAAGGATGTCAATTTTTTTGGTTGTTAAAACGAATTTCAAAAAAAATCGAAATTTTTTCAATATGTTTCACCCTTAAAATTATAGCACAAAAAATGGCATTTTTCGTCAATTCGTTGGCAAATGGGGGGGGGGGGGGGGAGAGGAGAAGGAGGATTTTTTCACATGTTCGTCTACACATTGTTGAAATATCTCCAAAATGGAAAAATTTTCATTTTTTAGGTTGCTGATGGTACATTTGCAATAAGTGTAAAACTTGTAATTTTTTTTCTCGAAAATGAAAAAAATGCCAGTCCAATTTTCTGATATGTTATTCTACATAAAAAGGACTAAAACTGAAAATTTTTCAGAATTTTTACTCGTCGAGATCATAGTTATACATATTTAAATTATAAGTTTTTAAATCGATTTTTTTTTAGGTTTTTGAAAGTGACAACACTGATTTTGACATCATTCGTCAAAATACCTTCTCAAAGTACTACAATTTGGGAAAAAATTCAAAATTTTATACCACGTACAACCGGAGCAATTTGCAACTGAAATTTTCCCTTTTCTGCCATTTTGGAGAACTTTGAAGCCCTTCAGAGCTCCGACAAAAAAAATCGAAAAAATGTCCGGTTTGCGTCATTCGCCATCGTTTGATGTCCTCTACATATGATTTTGAAAAAAATCGAAGACCCCCTCGTGCAAAAATCCGCCGATTTGGCTTGGAATGACCCTATGCTAAATCGACGTAGGAGTCTCTGGAAAGAATTTTTGATTGGAAGACTATTGGTAAGCTGATTTTTTGAGATATTCCAAACTTGAATTTTAAACGGTTCTAAAAGTGAAAAAATGGAGAAAAAAATAACAAAATTTAAAAAATTGAATAAAAATATTTCATTGCTGGAAACTTTTTTGATTCGTAATTTTTTTCTCTAAAAATATTACTGAAAGTGAATGTTGTCCAGAATTTTCGAAGTAACTATGCAAAAAAACAAGCAAAATGGACAAAATATGGCGAAATATGCACTTGAAATGTCTAAAAAAAAGTCAGATTACGTATTTCAACTTAAAATATGCAAAGTAGCCTATGCACGATAAAATTAGGCTCATTTTACTCATGAATTGCAAAGATCACAATCATCTTCAATGCAGATAAATGAGCGAAATACGAAAAATTCGCACCATCACAAATAGCTTTAAATTATTCCTCAAATATCACAAAACATAACTCACTCAATTTCACATGTATTTTCTTATTCTGAACATGAAAATTTGGCAATCGATTACTCACCTGAAACAGAAAAAAAAATCATATTGATTAGTTAATTGTCAATCTCATACTTAACACAGCAGTAACTTAATATTAAATGTAGGTATTCTTATCTATTAATTAAAATTCGATTTACAGATATGTATACAAAATATAATTTAGCTCCTTCAAAACGAAAAGTAGTCAGATTTTTTCAGTTTTCAGTAGGTAAGATTTTTTTTCAATTTTAAAAATCAAAGTACATACAACAATTTTTTTTGTTTCGTTCCAAGTTACACGAAAATCTGAACCTGGAATTATGAAAAATATTATTGAAGAGATACCCTCCACCTATTACCAACAGCCAGACTGAAAAATTGTACTACAGCAATCACATTTGGTACATTTGGTTCACCTGGGTTCACTTTCACACCCCCATCCCTTCCCCTTCCAAAAACCTCAAAACCCACACAACGCAGCATATTTTCCTCGTCGCAGACACCGTTACCATGCAACGCCAACTCCGAATAAGCTAAAATTTACACGACTATAATTTGAAAAAAGAATACACAGATTCGAATCTGAGAATTCCTCCCCACCCCCTTCTGCTCTCGCTGGTTCCAACCTTTATACAAAATCCCATCACCGGTGCCATTTCGTAACACCAATTAATTTTCTTTTCGCAGAGTTTACAATAATATACGTATAGATACAGAAATGAGCGTCGTATATAGCCGGAGACATGGTCTTCGTATAGCACCCGATAGCGAAACACGTCCGAAGAAAGCTAATCTGAAAAGAACGGCGAAGCTGCGACCGTCCGCGTCCGCGTCCATTTGGTAGAAAAATCGTATTTCCAGAAGCAATGGCCAATTTCGTTGAATGGGCAACGTTAATGGGATATTTTATTACCGAATCGATTAGTCTGCTCGCGTCTCGGTGCTTTTGTAAATATAAAAATACGTACCGTAGTTTCGGATTAACTACAATGTACCCTTTTTGCCCCGTCTACTTCACTTTGCCACCTTTCGTGTCTTTTTTCCAAGGCCAAGGCACCGTTACTAATTAGCTGATACCTGGGTACTTTGTTTTTTTTTTCGCTTTGCTTTTTTTTTTATTCAATAATAATACGTTTAATTCGGCTCCACAATGAACAAACAACATTATCGCGCACGTTTCTCTAACTTTATAATAAAAACATTCGCTTAATTGAACATCCGATATACCTAGGAGAAGTCCAAGTGGTACCTATGTAATTTTTTCTTACTTGAAACCGAAGATTTTCAGATAGATGACTACCCATCGGTATCCCAAAGAATCTTTTTTCTCTGATATTTGATGAGTTTATGTTAAAGAAATTACAAACAAGCAGGTATTCAATTTCATTTTACGCGAAACGAGATAAAAAAAAAAAAAAAAAACAGAAAAAATTAAAAAGAGTGAAAAAGAAAACACCAAGAAGAGGCTATAAAAATAAATACCATTTTCAACATGTTCCCGGTAGGTACCTACTACCTAGCTCTTCGTATAAACTTTATTAAAATCGGAAAAAGCATAAAATGAAAAGAGAGGAAATTCCATTTATTCGCTAGCTTGTTTCCATTCAGCTTTAGCATACACTTGTATACTTTCGAGTGTTTCAGAGAGATGACGAAAAATCAGATTATAAATATTTAACGCAAAATTAACGCTTACTTTTAACTAAAAAGGATATTTGAGTTAGCTTTCACGTAGCTAGGCGAGGCGAGAGGTAAGCAGTAAGCACTCGTTTAGAAAATCATTTCACTGCGGATTACAACACTCGCAGCAACGTTTTGAATTTTTCGTGCAGTATAAAACTTACGTAGTAGCTAGAAGTACGAGTATTATACACGCGGTAGAACATTGAGCATACTTGTCGAATATTTTCGTTTCATTTTCTACACATTGTAGACTACCTACCTAGCGAATGGTAGATACTTTCAAAAGAAAAAGGTAAGGTATTTGCGCATTCACGGATTTGTTAAAGCGTAAAATCGTCGTCATAATGGGTTTTCGGTTTCATCGCGTTGATGAGAGCAGAAAAAAAAATGGGAAAAATTACAACAATGGAAATACAACCTCGTATACGTAGTCGTGTTATGTATGTACCTTCCAGCACACATACCGCGTGAATTTCAAATTATAACGCTACCCTGAGTCGGTAGGTATTTTTGGTTGAAGACGAAATGTAGTTAGGTAAGGTGAACGACGAGTAGATAGGAGAGTACACAATTTGGTAATAATAATTCCAGACATTTGTATTCGAGATCAACGTTCTCAGGGTCTATCATATGTGTGAGTTCATCAGATTTTAGAGCGTGTAAGTGAACCAATATACCCTGACATAAGGTGGCAAATGAGCAGGATTTACACTCCTCTTCCCCCCTCTCCACACTCCTCTTCCCCCCTCTCCCCTCTCTCAAAAGCCATCAATTTTGAACATTTTTTGAGTGAAAAATTGACCAAAAAAAATCAGTTTACCTAACAAAAAGATTTTCTCAAGAGAGCTTCTTTCTAAAAGATAGTGATATTAATCTTTGATTTTTCCTCTGATATAAAAATTCTCCATACAAATTTTGATCCTCACCCCTTCCCTTCCAAAGATGTTGCCTCAACATATCAAAAATTCAACAATGTTATGGATTTTTGGAGGAGGAGGGGGAATGGGAAGGGAGGTGTGCATGAAAAATTTTGAAATTTTTTCTCGTGAATTTTCTCAGGTTTTTACGAGTTTACAATATTTTGAAAATTCAATAAAAAATGTGAGAGGGGTTACATGGAACACAAAATATAACTTTCCCAAAGTCTGAATGTAGATGAAACATGGTAAAAAAATAATCAGAACATTTTCACAATTTTCATTTTTGCGAGCACATAGATCAGTATGGGAAGGGAGGAGGGAGACAACAAAACTGAATCCATCTAACAAAATCTGAAAAATGAAAAGAATGACCTTGGGAGGATCTTTTGGAGAGAAATTTTTTAAATTGAAAATGTACTGATACCCCCCCCTCCCAATTCATTTTCACAAAATTGCCAAAAAAACCTCAAAAATTTATAATTTTTAAAATAAACAGAAAATAATCAAGAAAATACGTCAAACAATGGAAATAACCAATTGATTTTCAATAACAATTTTTTGCTGTATGTATTTAATTATTAACGCTGAAAAAATGAAAAATTCTGAAAAATTGAATTTTTATTTGATTAAATGATAGAATTACAGATATGAAATGATCTTGAAAAAGCTGAGCTTATATGTAGCTCATCATTTTGAGAGTGTGTTTTGTATACCTGATAACACCAGAATGAGCAAAGTGTTGATCATAATTACATACAACATGCATCTCCTATTGAAGTAGCTCAGTTTGTTTATGAGTTGAAGCTGCATAAATCAGCTGGTTCAGATGAGGTCTTACCTTCAATGATCAGATAACTACCTCGATAAGGGTTATTATACATGACATCACTCTTCAACACAGCACTTCGCCTACAATATGTGCCAACCTCATGGAAGCTAGCCAAAATGATCCTTATCCTGAAACCAGGCAAACCCCCTGAGGAACCTAGCTCCTATCGCCCTATCATTGCTGCTACCAATCATATCTAAAGTCTTTGAAAAAGTGGTTTGTAAGTGCCTGATGAAAATCATTATAGAGAAGAACGTCATTCCAGCAATCCATTTTGGATTTTGACCAAAGCATTCAACCATTGAACAAGTCCATCACACAGTTAATATGTACGATAACTCTGGTGCTGGAGAAAAAGCAATTTGCGCCAGCTGTCTTCCTAGATATCAGTTGTGCTTTTGATAGGGTTTGGCATGAGGGACTTATCATCAAACTAAGAGCATATCTTCCTAGTACTCTATGCAATCTATTAATATTTTAGAGTTCAGTGGGGCTGTGGCTCATCATAAGATATAGCAATTGCTGCTGGTGTTCCAGAAGGCAGTGTGCTTGGACTCCGTAATTGCCAATGACTCTGGTATCATTGCATGTGATGATAATTATGAGAAAGCTGTAAGTCGTCTTCAAACAGCTGTAAACAATATTGTCAAATGGGCCAGAAAATGGAAGATCCAGCTGAATGAAAATAAATCAAGTGTGGGTAGATTTTCGCTCCCCAAGCACAGATATGTTCCAACTATCATCAACAGCAAACCAGTCCCTGTGGCACAGCACAAGCTGCTACTTGGGCTTACACCTAGATTGTAAGTTGAATTGGCAAGAACATGTTAGAAAGAAATGTGACCATATGAACCTACAATTTTGAAAAGTTTATTGGTTAATTGGAAGCCATTCAAAATTGAGCATAGCTAACAAGAGGCTAATTTATAAAACCATATTTCTCCCTGCATGGTCATATGGATGTGAAATTTAGGGCATCACAAAAAGATTTAATCGACTTATCATTGAGCATTTCCAAAATAGGTTCATGAGCCATAACTAAGGCTCCTTGGTTTGTCTCAAATGAGTAACTTCAAAGTGACCTCTGGCTCAAACCAGTAGACATAGTTATTCACCAAAAAGCGAACCCATAATGTGAACTGGCTCCATAAACACCCGAATTGTGGGGCTGTGATTCTTTTAGACCAAAGTGATGACACAAGGAGGCTGAGCAGGCTCCACACTTTGGACCTTATCAGCCTCTGAGTGCACTACTCAAATGACTGTAAATTAAATATAATTTTTAAATAGTGTTGAGTGTAGTAAATAGTTTTGATAATTTTAGGTTGTTGATTTTTGTATCAGTTCTGTAAATAAATAATTTTAAAAAAAACTTTTGGATTTTTGATGAATTTTTGAAAATTTTAATGGCCTGTTTTCACTCTTAACTTTTCAGGAAAAATCAAAATTTGAAAAAATTGAGGTCTGAGGTCTACCTCTATTA
This sequence comes from Planococcus citri, assembly GCF_950023065.1. Lineage (NCBI taxonomy): Eukaryota > Metazoa > Arthropoda > Insecta > Hemiptera > Pseudococcidae > Planococcus > Planococcus citri. The sequence continues at coordinate 58,881,350 of NC_088677.1, read as the reverse complement.
TTTTTTATCCCTCTAAACGACTGGTGATACTTTCAAGTTTTTTTGAATGATTATTTTTGTTTCCATTTTCATTACTTACAATATTAGGTAGTATACTTATACGCGCTTCAGCAAGAAAATATGAATATCAATCAACTCGGTCTACATGTTTCAATACATTTACGTCCAATCACACTATAAAGATTTCAAGAAAACGAATCGAAATAGATGAATGACGGGCGGTTTCGAGTCTCGACAAAATGGTCGGAAAATCGTGAGGTGGAGGAGGAGGGGAACGGGGGTTAGACGTAAAATAGCGATAAAAACACACGATGCATATCGTTTATTAGGTTATCGACGACGCTGAACTCGAATTCAATATTATTTTCTGGATTTGAGCAGCCGGTGATGAATTACCCGTCAAATCAAACGCTGCTACAGTCTACGAAGGTACCTACCTAGAGCTTTTATATTGGTACGAATGTGACGTTTTTGCATCATCATTATAATGGGCGTAGTCGTAGTAGTCGTAGTTCGTCTTCGTCCGTGCAAAGCTCGTCGTCGTCGTCGTCGTCGTGTTTCGCAGTCAGACTTTTCAGACGAGAGACTTCGACTCGAAGGATAATTTTTCAAAAAGTTACATCCGCCTTTGGTATTAAGTAACTAAACTGTCGTGTGTATTTGCTGCATGCGCTTGGTAAAGGCAATACGACGATAACGTCTTCACGTCATAAACAAGGCGACATTTTAAGACTATTAATACTCTGTACGAAACAAATTTAATAATATTACCTTATCTCGTATATAGGTACATGCTACACGAGTGTGTTTAGTAATTTCATTATTTATATAGATGAAATAAACCGGATTTTTCTCACGGAACGTCTTAGTCTTCCTGACTTATAAAGGTAGTATAGGCAATATTATTATGGAATATTCGAACGAAGATCAGAAGCTATAGGGCTTACGTCTTCGATACATAAGGATACGATACGACGTTCGTAATGTTATTATAACCCTATGTCAATTTGATTTTCTGTATCATAGAGTAGGTAAGTGAAAGATGCAAAAAGAAAAAAGGGAAGCTGGTTTCCGGAGCTAGGGATTTTTTTTTTAGTATTTTTCGCTCATTAACGTCGTAAAATTACTAGTTAAACGACTTTTTACGATCAAATTATATTAAGAATTACAGAAGGCGAACGGAGAAGTACTGGTTTTTTGTGAATAAAATGTGCGAGTGTACGTACGATGTGGTGCGAGGTGCTGGGTAGAGTGCTGCGGGATATGCATGCCATCGAGTCGTTTGCCAATTAACGTTGGAGTTTTTATTTCTCAATTTTTCTCTTAACGATTTGTAATATTTTTACCTACGGTAATAAACGTCTGGAGTAATTTTTTTTCGGCGTTGGTTTGGCACTGCAGCGAGCAGCGCGGTAACAAGGGTTGAAAAATTGCACTCTGGTGTGCGTTCCTACTGCGTCAGAGTGTAAATTTTTCTTATTCGTTGTGCTTTTTCACTTTTTTGTATAGATTTTGCAAAATGTTTCCGTTTCGTAAGATTTATAGCAATCTCATGCTATTATAATACGTGTTTAGAAATACATACTGTACGTGTATAGTATGTTCGAAGCATAATTCACGTTTTTTATGTTTCATCTCCTTTTTCTCTCGGTTGTTCGCGGCTCTGTTATCACAACCAATGTATGTATTTGTGTCGGTGTTGGTTTTGTATATAGTAATATTATAGGTATAGTAGCGATGAATTAAAATGTACCTAAAGACATAGTGTTCGCAATTCTTAAATCGTTTGAGTAATTAATAATGTATACACGATGTTTACGAGCAACGATACTCGTATTGTTATAGAAAGACAACGTCGAGCTTCGAGCTTGTAGGTTTGTCGAGTTCTGTACATTTTTTTTGTATCCTTTTTTTTTTTTTTTTTTTTTTTATTCAACGCGTATGAGGTGTGTGAAATTTAACGCCTACCGGTGTGTAGTAACTCATTAGCAGCGGTATTAAATGTTAAATGAAATTGTTTTATGTGGTAATTCTACGAGTTCGAGTATCCGTTGTTAGTTGTTACTGTTATTGTTGTTGCTGTTGTTGTAATTTGCGAAAGATGAAGGAAAATGTGAGAAGTAGGAATACAGATACCTACACATACGTAGTAATATACTCTGCCGAGTGTTTTGCTAATGTTTGTTCCTTTTCTTTTTTTTTTTTCGTCTACATAAAAGACTCGCGAATGCTAAGAGTGTCTTGTAATCAGGAACAAGTGGGATTCTTTTGTTACGAGCTTTTTCCATAACGTACAAAAAATATGGCACAAGTTTGGTTGTAACTTTCAGCTAGGTAGGTACCATTTAACTTTCAAAACGAAAATGAATTTCATTTTATGGCTCTATATTTTAAATTTTTGGAAAAAATTTTCTCATTTTTTTACAGTTTGAAAAAAAAAATTATTAAGGCACGATATTCCGAAACAGCCTCTGTCCATTTTTCAAACTTTTTCGGAGGAATGAAAATTTATTTTTTTCTCCGATTGGCAACATGCTGCGATTTGCGTCTTTGGTCGTCCCTTCAAAAGGGTTTTCTACAGAAAAGGTTTCAAAAAAATCGCCGACCCCCCCCCCCCTTACCACTTCTTGGTTGAATTGACGTGGAATGACCCAGGAGGTACATATCAAATTTTTCAATAAATATCCTGCGGAAAAAGATTGGATCTGATTAAATCTTATTTCAGGATATTCCATGGATCCAGCTTAACCTGACCAGATTATAAATACAGATATCACAGATCAAAGTTTTTATCGAATTAAATCATGTTCAGATCATCAGATCAGATCCTGACTTCCCCGGATTTAATTAGAACTGACCAAACCTAATCAGATCAGAATTTTGATTTGAGTTCAGACCGGATCACATCCAAACATTTCCCCCTGAGTTTTCAATTCGTCAACTGTAAAATTCCTGAAGTTTGCTCCAAAGTTCAGAACAATTTCAACTGCCTAATAGGCACATAGGTATGATCAGTGATAAATCAGGTAAACTGATCATTAAATTTGATGGTCAACAATTCCAGTCTTGGCTTTCAGCTGAAATGAAAATACAAACTCAAAGGCGCTGGAGTCATGCAAAAGCTGCTCAGGAGCTCCGCAAACTGAGACAAAATCTTGAAAAATCTCCACCACACATTTCTTTGTTTGAATTCAAACTTAACACGCGAGTAATTTTTTAAAAATCAACAGAGTGCTGTGAGACAAACACACAAATCAAGTAACTCGTAGAATAACCTGACCAAACACAATACTCGAGTTCAAAAAACCAAAACCGCTTTGAATTTTCACCTCTGCAAATTTACCGTTATAAACACACAACGAGTTTTTCTCATTACTCGACGTATCAAAGAACTATAAAGACGCATGTAAGATAGCATGAGTCATCAAAACATACACAGCTATAATGCTCTGCCATCAGCCATTATTCGCTTGGTTGGCGTTTCTTATGCAATGTTGCCTAACGTTTAAAAGTTTCAAAAAAGAAACATCGTAATTGAGCTGAGCACTGATTACTGGTCGATGAGATGACAACAAAACGTCGATAAATTTTCAAAATACGTTTTAAAACATTGTGTCACCAGCTGGAGCAACTATTCTGATGAGATGTACTCGTTCGCCACCAATGTAATAGGTATTTGTATAGTGACGCAATGGCCCAAAAATTTCCAATCTCCACGTGTTATCGATGTAAAGTGTAAACGATACGATGGGCCCAGGCAACATTTTGCAAATTTGTTGTTATACGTTCGATTCGCATTGTCTCAACATCTGTTGAGCATACTTAGAACATCTGTCTGTACGAGCATCGCGCCGCCGAGAAGCTTTCGTTTTTCTCTACTTTTCGAAATTAAAATTAATTCTGCTCTTTTACAAAATTTGATATACTACACAAAGCTCTTTATAATATTGTAATGGCTGCAAGGTAGTTCGTTCAGTTTTCATGCATTTTCATATTTCGCTCTGTTTTTGACGTTGAATTTAATTACTAATCTGAGGTAGTCTTTTTCTCTTTTTTCACTTTTTTTTTTTTCGTTTTCACCCACTCGCCCTTTTTTTCATTTCTAGGGTGTTTTTCGTAGCAAATACAACCTCCTAAGTTCGTTTACTTCAGCGAAGAAAAAATCCTGAGAAAATTTCTCTTTTCTTCGGTATGTTTTTTTTTTTTTCAATATACGAGTTTTATTTTCTTTCATTTTTTGTCCAAGATTTGCGGTTACCTTCATCATCGAGTGATACCTAAAATTGTTCAAACGATATTATCTTTAAAATAGAATCATTTTGTTATTCGATTCTCGTCGTTCATTGAATTTTTTTCTTCATGCTGCTTCGTATACGTATATGTAGCTTTGAATCTCATCACATTTATGAAGATAAATATACGACGATGTCGGTTTTCGTTCAAAGTGGTAATTTCAAGAAGGCGAAAAGAGCGTTGAAATTTCAAGGTATCTTATGTGTGTTGTGACACATGATTACGTTGTTAGCGTGTAATATGTTTCTTTTCATTCGTATATCATTTCGTATAAGTATACTATTTTACGTTTCTAGGGAGATAATCTACTACATTATCTCCCGCTCGCTAATCGCTCGGCGGACAAATTAGCGATTTTCTCCCTAAAAAACGTAAAATATTTTATGGAACTGGGGAGATAATGTGATTTTCAACCATTTTGAGTTACTTCCCTCGCTTCGCTCGGGAAATAAACCTCAAAATTCGTTGAAGATCACATTATCTCCCTAGTTGCATAATATACTATTCTTTCTCGTCTTCTTTGCATTTGTATAAAATGGGTGTAATATTTCGACTTCAGTAATTTTTTTCATACAATTCTATACATAATCGATAAGGTTCAAGACGACAAAGAAAGAATGGAAAAAAAATTCTCGATCTATCACGATTTATCTAAAAAAAAAAAATTAAAATCTTTTCCCCTCTCCTTTCTACGATGGTATTTCTTTCTCTGCTTTTTACGTACACGCTACACCTTTATAAATTTTTAGCTTTTTTTGTACCTAATTCGCTGTTCAAACGGTTTTTGTATCTCTCTCGGGGAAATATTATCTTTTTATTTTGTTTTCAGTGTTTTTTCAACTCTCTAAAGTGTACACCATTATAACGTTTCACCTTCTTCTATCTCTGACTCATTTACTCATTGCTGGGTGAAAGAAGAAGATAGAGAAAAAAAACGTAACATAACAAGTTAGAATTCGTATATAGCTATAGTAAATAAAATATATATAAGCTGGTATACGAGAATGGCAAAAACTCGTTTCCGCAAATTTTATTGCAATATAAACGTTTTCATGTTCACTGTATAGTGTATAGATTATTTCACAACGTCATTCTACGAACATTTGAGAAAGTTATTATCAGCGTTTACCGTCGTAAAATGTAAATTTTCAATATTCTCAGGCGACGCGTTTAAATGAGCGCGAAAATTTTTAATTTTATAGAGGCCAATTTTAGAGGCGAATAAACGAATTTTTACGCGTAACGAATAAACCACCTCCCGAAACGTGCGAGATTTATACATTTTGTCACTCTTTTCGCCGTTTATATTATCATCATTATGTCGTCGTTTGGGTATAATTTTGAACTCGTAAAGTATTACGTCACATTGTTGCCCTGTTATTACGAGTGCGTCGTAAAGAAAAATAATATAGTTTTCATGAAAAAGTGTTAATTATTAAAATAATCGTGGACTGAGACTGAGTTGAGAAGAGTTGCTGAAACATCGAGGAAGCTAATCGGGGTGAATCACTTTTGGAAGCCAAAGCTCATTTTTGGATCGAGGAATTTTCAATAATTTAAAAAAATTCAAAAAGCTGTTTTTATGGCGATTTTTCAACTTTTTCATCATTATTATCAATTTTTTTCCAAACAAAATGAACCAGAGTGAATAATTACTTCAATTCAACTTCATCACCTTCCACCCTTGAAAGTTATTAGTTTTGTTTGGTCCATTTCTGGAGCCTCCAGTGAGTTTTTAATTTTTTCCAGAAATATCAAATTGCTCTGGAAGATCTAAAAATGAACCTTCCTATAACTTGAGTTTGTACCCAATTATATACCTTCTCCATTGTCTTGGGTGGTTACTAAAAAATTCTAGGAGTTGGTACCAGTCCAAGAGTGAAATAATGACCAATTTGTGAATCAAGAACAGAATAAAAAAAATCAAATTTTCAAAAGCCACACACCATGAGCGCTTTCTTTACTGAGATATCGTCAGGATTGTTTATACGACCAAACTACACGAAAATAATCGCAATTAGACAAGTTTGAAGCCTCCAGCGAGTTTTTAATTTTTTCTCCAGAAATTTCGAATTGCTCAGGAAGGGTCAAAAAATAAACTTTGGCACCTGTATATCTTTGGTACCTAGGTGCTTATTGGACGATGGAAATCCTTTTGGCCATTTTAGGTGGGTACCGCATAATTCCAGGAGTACCAGTTCAAAAGTAAATTTTTGATCAATTCGTAAATTTCAGGAAAAAAATCAAATTTTCAAAAATAACAGACCTTCAAAGGGCTTTTCATTGAGATATTGTGTGATGTGTCTAAATCATCGCGTATGTTAGAAATCGCCACTTTTTAGAGCCTCCAGACCAATTTGAAATTTCTGGAGAAAATTGAAATCACGCTGAAGGCTCTAAAATCGTTCAAAAAGGACTGCTTTCAAGTCAGTCTGTTAAACAGACATGTCAGACAATGTCCTAAGAAAAAAACTCCGCCTGATGATCTGTTTTCGAAAATTTTTCATTTTTCTGGAATTTGAATAAGTTTATTTTCAACCAGTCCAGAGCAATTTTAAATCTCTGGAAAAAATTAAAAACTCGTTAGAGGCTTCAGAATGACTAAAACAAGTATCTTCGAAAATGGGGATGGAATAAAGGAAACTATTCTTATTCACACTAGTTCACTTTGCTTTAAAAAAATGGAGTAAGTATGAAAAAATTGAAAAATGGCCATTTTGATTTTTAAAATTTTTGAAAATTCGCAAAAAATCCAGAAATGAATTTTAATTTTGGTTTTCTGAGGTTTTAGGACATCTCCTTCAGATCTGAGTTGATTCTAGCTGCTCAAATTAGAGAATTGTGAGTAATCTATAATCTATTTTTGATCTACATATCGAAAAAGAATGAATAATAATTGGAGAATTATTTTTCAAAAGGGGTTGGGGAAATCAGTTTTTAGGGGCTGTGAGTCGGAATATCAACCTGGTTTCTCGATCTAACACCCCCCCCCCTTTACACAAACACCTCATATTTGGTCAAAAATTTTAAAAAAAGGTAATATTGTGTGACATATTATTTGTATGGTTTTTAGGGGCTCCAAGTCCAAATATCAACTTCATTTTTCGATCTGATCCTCCCAACGCCTACCACAAGTACCCCAAAAAACAAACTAATTTACACTTGCGTAGTTAACGCTGCTGCATTTGTGACTGAATAATTCAACAACTCGAATAAAACATCTTTCAATAAAACACCACACGCCACGTGCGATAAAAAATAAATGAAAATGAAAAAAAAATATCACAACGAAATCTATACATAAATGGAACCGTCGTTGAAGAGTTTCAAATGACGTTGACATCGACACGAAAAAAATAAAACGAACATTTCATCACACTTTTTTCAAACCCCCTTTGTCTTCTTTTGGTAAACACTCGAAACGCCATTTTACAAAAATTTTTAACAGAATGAAAAAAAAAGAAGAGAAAAAGCAAAAATCCAGTTAAAAATAGTCGTCGTACGTGGAAAAATATGCGGCAGAAAAATCTGCGCTAAAATAACACATACGAGATACATGGTTTGGTTTTCGAAAGAGAAAATTTTTTTCACCATGTACGAAGACCTACCTACTCGTAGTGTGCCTATGAATAGTACAAGAGTTTCTTTTCAAGCAGGCTGAAAATAATTGTCAGTTAGGCGAATAAATCACTATGTGCTTCGTACGACTGTAAATTATAAAAACAAACTTTACAACGAGTAAATATCGTTTCTCAACCATATACGAGAACATGTAGCATGCAGACTGAAAAGCTCGCAATTGAAAACGAAGGTACACATAAAATACCCCTATATAGAGAAGGTAATATTCGTGGCGAGAATCCATATACCTATAGGCACGTGTGCATGCTGTACGAGTATATTCGCTCGTATATATGTGAAAATACGAGTAACAAGTGCACAGACGTAAAATTTTCGCCTAAACTTCAATTTTCTTGCGTTCAAGGAGGTATAAACATAAAAATACAAGGGCTCCTCGTCCTCGATACTGGTACATCATACAAGTACCGAAGAAAAATTACAGTACGTCGATAGTTTTTACTCACATTGTAGGTTTTAGGTATGTCTATATGTTGTGTACCTCTACCTAGTACCTACTACTGGTATTGGTAATACGACGAGCACGAAGAAGAAATGAACGACGAGCATTTATTGAAGCGTAAATAACCCTTTGAGATCATATATATATATACGCTGGTTATATACGACGACAAAAGGTGAATAAATCCCGAACCCGAACGCCCACCTTCTCCACCGCCGGTCTGCCACCGTGAACGCAGAGACAGACCGACGACGAGCGCTCACAAAAATGTCACTTCTCGCCTCATCCATCTTGGCCCGTCTGCGTTATACCGACCCGGCCTCGCTGGGTTTATCCGTTGTGTCAATTTTTTATTTCTCGACGCTTTTATTTATGGTTTTATAGTTTCGAGCTTTACTTGCACGTCGTCGGTGCGGACAAAACGATCTCTAGGGCGAGGATATACTATCTAGCATCCTTACTCTACCTTTTTTTTAGTCATAGTACATACATAGTAAGCATATCATAATACGAACAAAACGTCTACTATAGAGATAGACAACTGGTAAAGAGACTTTGACACTTACAATCACACATACGCACGTGCAAAAAGTGTGAGCTTTTTTTCAATCCATCGTGTGCTACAATAAACCTTGGCTATTTGGTCAAAAGCACTGGCATTTGGATCAGACAAACGACCCACTTAATCTAGTCCTTTTCTGTCTTTACACCTGGTATTTCATTTTCGACTTGGTAAGTATATCGGTACCTACATACGTCATAATATTTGTATGATATTGGTGTAAAATATTATAGGTATAAACAGGGGTCCTGTACTAACGTAAATGTGAGGTATGATCTTGGTACACGTATTGCACGTACCATGCAGACAATGAGAGTATACAAACGTCACAGACAATTACGAAATTCAAAACGAAAAGAGAAAGGAATACTTTTTATTCACGCTATACTCGATGTCGACGTACCATGTGTTCTGCTATTTAAGTATATTACGAAATTTCCAACTGTGCTCTTGTGCTCAGTACGTGAAAGTTCATCATTTTCCAATTTTCACAAATTTAAAAGCAAACTCGAAAAAAAGGTGGAAAATTTCAACAAGAAAAATCCAAAATCATCTTGCTCGGAGTTACTGAAGAAAAAACACATAATTTGACGAAAGTACCCATTTCTTCTTCAAAAATTTGAAAATAAACATTGATTAGAATAGCTGATAGATTTTCGAATTTCGAAAAATTTGAACAGAAAGTAGCCAAATTGTAAAATAATTCCTAAAGAATGTAATACAAATGTGAGCTCGTTGAGTTCATATTGAATTACATCTCCTCCCTCTGCAAGCTTCAGAATTTTCACTTGTGAAGTCCTGTTTTTAAAAAGTGCATAAAGAAATGCTATTTTTCAGTGTTTTTAATTTCAAATGCCAGACTTCTGAAAAAAAGGAAAAATTACAATCAATTCTCAACATTGAGTCAGACTTTTATAAACTTTTTAAAGAAATCGATCAATTTCCAATATTTAGAGTAAACCAATTTTAGAATATTTGGTCAAGCTTCCTTTATAGTGGCCGTGGAATTTTTCTACAGAAAAGTCAAATGTGTATGTACATTCAAATGGAATCATTTATACTGGCTGTGGAATTTTATCAATTTTCTATGGAAAAGTCAAAATTTTTTAACTTTTCGATAGAAAAGTGATGAATGAGATGAAGATTGAAAACTTTTTATTAAAGTGAATAATCATCAGAATTTATAAGAAATGTTATTATTTTACAAGTTTAGAGGTTCAAAAGTGCTTAAAATTGAGTTTGAAAAAATTCTACGATTTTTTGTAGAAATTTTCCATTGCCAGCTTATCGCCACTATAAAGGAAGCTTCAGACTTTTAAGAACTTGGAAAAAATTGAAAATTTTGAAAAATTGGCTAATTTTTGAAATGTAGTTCTGGTTTAGTAATCAAATCTGACTTTCAAGAATTTGTAAAAAAAACTAGCACTCAATTTATAATTTTCTGCCAGATTATTTGTTCACTCTGAGTTGTCAAACTTGTATTTATCCTTTGTATGTACCAATATTGTTTTGGACATGTAATATTCCACCCAATCTAGCTAGATTTAGCTACCCCTAAAAGTTGAACCACAATGTTTTAATTAATTAATTCAAAAAAAAAAAAGATTTACTAATAATTTCAATAAATTTGCAAAATAAACTTCATAGCTGCGGGCTCTTCGATTTCCACAGTCACCTCGATTCTCACGATGATCGTAAAAGTCAAAATTTGAAATCTTTTATAGATATGGGCTCAAGTTCTCGCCCTTGCAATCGGATCATTTCTCATGATCATAAAAGTCAAATACGAATGATGCTAATATCTTCCAAAGTGAAGATTGATTTTTTAAAAATTTTAATTCTGAAACAATTTGGGAAATATAATAGACACCTTCATTGAACTTTTTGAAAAGAGGAAGGGGTAAGGGATGCGTGGCCCATTACCCACAATGAATGCAATCAATTTTTCAAACCTCTTTACCGAATTTTCATTTTTCATATATCTGAATTGTAGAATATAAAATATTGCAGAGTTTTTGATAGGACGTCTTGTGTATTGGCAGTCAATTACCACACGACGACACCTCTTCATATAATTTGCATCCTCTACATCTTATTGAAACAGAAAATAAAAGAAGAAAATGAGGAGTGTACGAGTACATAGGTACTTTTTTTCACAACAAACGTTGTAATAGTTACCTGCTGCAATGAATTACTGACCCTATCAACGATGGTAACACTAACCTATGAAAATAATTATAGCGGTAGCCTACGTAATGCAAGCGTCCAGCGATAACGATGATTTATTCGATAAACCTAACTCTCGATATGGATATAAGGTCAACATAATGTAGTACATATATATTCTACTGCATCGGCTATAACAATGATGGGCAAGGTTGTAATGCAGTTTAGTGCTTGCTCTACAAAACATAAGCTTAGGGCTCGGCAGAGCACGATAGCCAGCCGCTCGCCCGCTGATCGCTACAAGGAAGTGACGTGATTTACTTAATCTAATCTTTGCCATGTAATTCATTTCAGCATTATATTTTCATGTTATAGGTAAGCGATCTGGAGACTTGCGGTTGTGATTTAAGATTACGATGATGAAATGTCTGTCGATGTAATGCAAGGTCGTCACTGTATCGGCGTCTTGACATTGAAATTTTTCGTTGTCGTACAGCTGATTCGAGAGTCCTGGACTAGATACTCAGATACTAGTGCTGGATAGTTGTATGCAGATGACATTTTCCTCTGTTCGAGTTATGGTAATTGTATGATTTTAAATTTAGAGGCGATTAAAAATTAACAATTTGGTTGGACGAGGTTCAAAATTTTGAAGTGCTGTTGATGATGTAAATTTTTTAAAGTGCTTTAACGCCTTCAATTTTCACGCTAGAAATACCTTATTACTTTGTCCCTTCAATTTCTGAGACCAGCAACTACATAATTCACACTCGGATAGTTTAGATTGCTGCATTATCGCGACGTCTTTTACAGAACACCCGGTAGGCCAGTTTATTCAATGAATGAGGTGTGTTCTCAGAATTGCCTTCTGTTAATAAATGAAACATGAACCATATTCTGTTAACAAAAAGGAATTTCGAGATGAATTTTATGCTACTAAAAGTATGGCGACGAGTAAATTTATTATTCAATGACTGAAGAGGGTAAAGGAGGGCAATGAAAAGATGATATTCTTGTACGTAACTTTTAATCAGTTTGCTCTAGTAAATAATCATATTTTCATAGAGATGCGAGGAACGAGGATGGAAGACGTTGAAACTTTTGAACTTATGTTGTATGGTTGACTTCACACGAGGCTTTATATCGTGTTGCTTATACTTATTTTTGGCTCCTTGTAATATACCCACTCGTGTCATATTCACCTAATATTATGTATAACAACGTTTAGCAAATATACCCTTTGAATGAGCTGTAAGGCTGGCACGACCTTTTACAAGGTCGTCTTTGTTTTTCCATAAAGGTGTACTGTACTACTCGCGTAATTAGACCTGATACGAAGTGTTGCTCAAAAGCATGAATAATTGACGTAATTGTTCGAATGTGAGTACCTGCGAAGATACGAGAGAATTTATATCGCTTTTATGAAAAGCTGGTATGTAGATATCAAAACCCCCGTTCGATATTTTTGGAAAACTTTCGTCTAACATATCGCTTATCTACGTCAAGTTTTCCAGCCAGAAAGGGGAATATTTCACCTACCTGTTGCGATGGCTGCGGTTTGGCAGGTCTGGAAATGGTGCTCTATTAATTCGACGCCGACTCCCCTCCCACGACGGTGATCGCGATAATTATACGTTTTCTGCGTGAATTACTCGAGTAATTATCGGTCGAGCGTTGTTGGCCCATCTACATGTCTTTTTGTCGTTTAATTACCCGAGCCACAGACCACTACTGGCGGTGTTGTGTTAATGAAAGGTGCTACCGTAGATGGCGTTATAGTGTTCAATTTTACATAGTATACGATATGTACGAGTATGTGTAATTGCGACCATTTTTACACGATCAGATTCTCGCTTCGATGCTCTAATTTTATGGATTGTTGAATGTGACGATGATGGCGTCTGAGTTCAGCCGAGAGGTGATTGCCGATTTTTGAATGAGGTGATCCAGCTAGCAAGTAGCAAGAGAATCATTTAAACTGGCTCACTATACATGGTACGAGTATCTAACAATTTATTTTTTTTTTTTGAAAAAAAACACTACTTTTTCACTACCTGTCTTCAATCAAGTTTTTAGAAAGCCATCCACTCGATCCCCCCTCTCCCCCACACACAAAATAATTAACAAAATCAAATTTTTCACAGGAAAATTTTTAAAAAAATTGAAACTGAAAGAAAATGTGCCTATACAAAGTATTTCTTGATCAATGTTTTCAATAATTTGAAGGTTTTTGTAGCTTGACTAAATTCCCTGCTTTTTTACAACTCTCATTACCTATTTTTAAAATCACTACTTTTTCACTACTCTCCCTACCTGTTAGATACCCTGTATTTTGAAAAAAAAATGACGCTAAAGTTAATTTGGACGGTTTTCAGACAACTTTTTAGAAAATCTAAAATTTCCAAAATATACCCAAAGGCTCTGGAACAGCCTGAAACCACCTCCAATCGACTCAGCATAATTAAAAATGAGGTACTACGTAAGTAAATTTCTTTTCAACAACTTAATTGGATAAAATGTTGTAGAAATTTCAATTTTCAAAAATCTGCTAGGGTGCTCCAGAACTACCACTCAATTTCTAATCAATTCGGGTGGTCCAAAACTGGGCACACGCCAAATTTTAGCTCTCTTGGTCTGTTTGGTGAAATTTTGATTTTTTTTTCATTTTTGACCCAAGTTCGGTTTTTTAAAAATTGATTAAAAATCAATATCTTTTGTGAACTTGAAAATTTGATCTACCTACTGTTTCCAAATTCGTATTCGGAAAATCAGATCACCTCAATTCAAACCCGATAGACAATTATTTCAGCTGATTTTCAAATTCCGTGATTTTAGATTTTTTTTTTGATTTGCCATTGAAAATGAAAGGTCACAGGTGTAGAAGTGACTTGAGTAACTTTTCTCATAACGATTATAAGATTACTTACTTATTCTCACACACGAGTTCGTATTCTATCACTTTTGGAAGGAAATTTGTACTAACCTGAAACATAAAAAAATCAAGGGCATTAGTTATAAAATTATTGATCTATCAACAGATATTTATGAAATAATAATGGTCGAAGGCCAAAGTAAATAGTCTGACGATCTCGACGTTTAGTAAAGAGCCAGAAATGAGTATTCACAGAGAAAGTATCATAAAAATTGTAAAATTGATTGTGAAAATCACTAAAAAATATCAAAAATTGATGGACTATTAGAAAATGACAAAATTTGAGAAAATGTCTCATTTGGGTAAAATTTTACACAGACAGCTTAGATTATTGAATCAAAAATTAATCGGAAATTTTCAAAATTCAATGATAATTTATCAAAACTGCAGAAAAAGTCATGAAAATCTGCCAAATTACCCCCCCCCCCCTCCCACACACACACACACACACACACAAAAAATTTGAAAATCACAAGAAGTTGATAATGGTATTTAGTAACAGAATTTTTTTTTTGAAAAAATGACTACTATTTTCACTACCTTTTTTTAAACAAAATTTTCAGAAAGCTCTTCACTCCACCCCCCCTTTCTACACCGAAAAAATTAACATTTCACGGGAAAATTTAAAAAAAAATGAAATTGGAAGAAAATTTATGTACAAAGTATTTCTTAATAATTTCAATCAAAATTACTTAAAAAACAATGCAAATAACGCATTAGTGAATTTTTGCATTTTTTCACTACCTTTTCGACTAAATTCACTACTTTTTCACTACTTTCACTACCTGTTAGATAGATACCCTGCTATAATTTGAACGAGACCAACATATATCAAAACAGAATGTTCTGAAACGCCCATGGGTGAAATGTCAAGCGTTAAATTTTATTTGTAAATTTTTTGAAAATTCCAAAAATTTACCAAAACTTTCCTTTGCAAATTTTTTTCTCCTTCTTCAAATGAAACGAACTAGTGTAAAATATAATTTTATTTCAGTTTTTTCAATTCGAAAAAAAAAACGTTTTTGTGGAGTTCTAGAGCTTTTAACGAGTTCGAAATAATTGCTCTGGAAAATTAAAAAGATGGTTATTTTTGAGTTTGAAAATCATATTATATGCAACCGAGAAAATGATCGCATTTTTGCCTTGTCAAGATGGGGGATTTCCCATACACGCAGATTTCCCATCGAATAAAATCCTATACCAGAGACCCAACTACAAATGTACACAAATGCATATTAAATCGACACCCAGACACGTTTTCATAGTCGCATAGGATTATAAGGGCTATTGAAAATACTCGCTAATTCAACTTAACATCACCTTAGGCCTTAGGGTTATACTCGTTTTGTAAAGGAGGTAGATACGTTTAATTACCACCCTATAGAAGTACACTGGCAATCAGTTGAATATGCATCGACAAGCTGACCCGCATCGATTCGATACGAATAAAATTAGCCATCATTGGCCAAGTACGAACTTTGAAAAGTAGGTACCTACGCGTGTGCCTATCGCATTCGTTGGTTGGTACGTAAACTTGTATAGAAAAGCTGCAGCAGCGGTGGCGAGCCTATTGGCGTCGCGTCGCGCTTATATAAATCAACAAAAACACGTCCAATCTTTCGCCGAAACTCGATTACCACGCTTTTAAATTTAATCAAAAGGAATAAATTGATCGGCATACGCTGTGCCATCCGAAGCTCACGGTATCGCCACCATCACCCCCTCCCCCCATCTCCAATGTTAGGTATACTTTCTTTCTATCGTACGGTAGCGGTGGTGTAGGCAACCTTTGAGAGGAAATTTTCACCCCTAAGGCCAATTTCAATTTCAAAATGTTTCTATCAATTTAGGTATTGGCTCGGGGTGGGTAGAGTGGGAAAAACCAAGGCTGGTGGTAGTTCTTTGCTCTCCGAGTGCGTAGAAACACGCGTGTAGCTGCGTATAACCTGAGATTTTTCTGTTTTAACAAGTTCTTATATTCTTTTAGTTTGGCAGAGATGAAATTTTTAAACGAATTAAAATCGTGATTGAATTTTTCCTATATGGATAAGTTTTGATTTTTTCCGCAGTTGAAAAAAGCTTATGGCGTTGTTCGTTTAAGATTTCTTCATAATCGTTCGAAATGTTCAAAATTTTCGTATTTTTAAATCGTACAGAATTTTTTGATGTTTTTATTCTTTTTGGGGCGATGTGCTGAGAAATTTCATTTTTTATTTTTTGAATTGGATGAGTACAAAATTAAAAATATGGCTATTAACCCCAAATACTCATTTTATTCCACAAAAAAAAAAATCAAAATTTATTATTTTGCAAATTATCGCCTTAAATTAATTTTTTCAAAGCTAAACTTATCCATAATTTGAAAGTAAAGGGTGCAAAATCAAAAATTTTAATTTCTCAGGTACCTATAATAAAAATGCTCAATTTTTAAAAATCACCATAAAAATTCCACCTGCCGACCATTCCTCCATTACCCCAGAGTGGACCCTTTCGATACAAATTTTCAACCCCCTAAATAATTCCAACCCACCAGGCCTCACCTCCCTCTCAAAAATTCACTTCGACCAAAAACACTTGAAATATTCAACAATCAACAGCACACCGCCAGTCGTTAAATTAAAAATGCAAGGCGGAGGGAAAAATCACGACCAAGTAACGGCCACTGACCGCCAATTACAAACACGTGTTTATCGCACTGATACAAAATCAGTTCTCGTTTTCTGGTCAAGTCGATAATAAAAAATTCAAAAGAGACGTACGTACAGCGAACGTTTATCTGTTAATAAGACCGAGTACACTATTCACGGTGCTTTCGATAAGTATGTAGTACACAGTACACACTTCAACAACAACACATTCACACGTTGTGCAATTTTACCACAATTTTACCATCATCTTATTTAGGTAGGTACGTCTTTTACCGCTGAAATACTGTACAAGCGGCGTATTTCGAAAAATGGCAAAAATGCAGAATACAGATGCAACTTTAAAACCCAAGGGCACGTGCATTCGTATCGATCGATTTACAAAATTAATTCAACTGATTGTGCCTGTGCGTAAACAATTCTGATAATGAAGAAAATGAATCCATAAACAAGTTATAAGATTATATTAATGAATATGTAAGTAATTTACATATTATTATCGAGTGTATTACATTATAACGACCATTGAAAAAAAAAAGAATCTCTTATTTGCTCGCTCCACTGAACTATAAATTTCTAAAAAAAAAATGAACCATCTTTTCTCATTGAATATAAAACAGCTTCAATCAAATCAGTCGCAAATTTCACAGCAGTTCTTTTCGAACCACTGTAAAACGATAAGTTATATACTTCTACAAAAAGAAGTAAAACTAAAGAGAGAAAATCCAATCGTAAATATACGAGTATTTTAGCTTCGTTATAATAGTAAATTTTTTTATAGCTTTTCTAATTACATGTGCAATTTTTTCGCATAAAATCGCATCGCTTCGCCGTGTTATATATTTTCGTGACATTTTGCCCTTATTATATACAACATTTTTCATTTTATTTTATTACAGTGTAAAAAAATTTTAAGTATATTTTTACTTTTCATCTTCGCGTTGGTTTATGTTGTTTATATTTTTTATTTATGTACTACGGGTGTTCTTTCGTTAAAAAACATACAAGATTATCGAATAGTATACCTGAGCACGAGTAAGAAAAATAGTTTGACAGTTCAATATCCACGATGCGATTCGTACTGGTTTTTTTGAAAAATTACGACACCGAAGATATCCGAGCGATGATTCGGCAAGTTTCGTGATGTATATTCGCGGTTATTGCATCATATTGAATTGACGAAAATACGAATCAAATTTTACAGCGATGAAATTTTATCGCGCCAAATTTCTCGCCCTCTCGAGAGCCGAACAAGTAGAATATTCTAGACGTTTTTCTTCAAAAGAGTGCGCCTTACTCAACCAATTCAGTATCTACTTACCATACTCGTAGATTTTCTCAGTATGAAATAAATTCCTCGAATACACGAGTATTAAACGAGGAAGACTTCCAACCATATTAAAGTTTTTCAAATGAAATACATATGTACAAATTGATCGAGTTGAACGAATTGTGTTATGAATGATTTAAAACGCGTACGACACGGTTTGAATTTTTCAAAAATTAATCAACGAACGTTGAATTTTTCATAAGATATCATCTCGCGATAATAAATTTATAAAATATTCAATTTTTTTCACCTATCTACATATATTATGAACGAAACACAAGGTTGTTGGAGGAAATTTTTCGAGATTCAATTTAGGATATTCACCTCGGTTTTTTGAAAAATTCTTGTGAAAACAAGTTTTGAGCCAAAGCAATAAATAAATAGAAAATGTTCGTTTTTTATTTCTCAATTTGAATGTTTTTCTAGGTAAAATTTCTATTCGACTGATTCATCAGTCGATAAATCATTCAATTAAGTATGCGATATCACACATAATTACTCAATATTTTCATCATTTTTAATGTAACAGAACATGCTACTCGTAATTTGGATATTTATTTCCAACGTTCTTGTTTCTTTTCATACTGCGAGTCAAAATACATTATTAATAAGGTGTGCCAAAATCAGCATTTCATTTTTTTGAAAATACTGACAAATTTTCAAAAAACAATAAAAAAAGTCGAGTGAGACAAAAATACTGAGAAATTCAAAAAATACTTGTATAATAAATTTTCAAACGTTCTTTCAACCTATGTAGGTAACCAAAGTAAAATTTATTTTTAAAAAACCTCAAACTGCGAAAAGCAATTTCTTTTTCAACATTACCTACGTTGGAAGCACGTGCCTTATCATTTTGCTAAACATACGAAACAACTTTTATTATTACATGGAACTCTATAGGCAAATTTAGCACTTTTTGATACGACAAAGAAATGAAATTCGATCGTACTTCCATACAAATGACTTCGGCTCCATCATTTCTACGATTTTTAAACAAAGTATCACTTTCAGTTCGAGAGATAGGAGAAGTTTTCAAATCCATCGCAATATTCTGAAGCAGATTTTTGTAAATTTATCCATCTAGCTCGTGTGTAAAAGTCGAGGATTTTTTCAAAACATTAAAACAACGCAAGTATTATCGAGCTTCGATGATTTTAATTTACCGTGTGACCCATTTTAGCATTATTTTGGGATTAAAATTATACACACGTGGCTCAGTTTTATTCGAAATTTCAACTCTTTTTGTAGGGATTGAAACACTAAGATTATGTTCAGAAATAAATTAATTTCAAAAACTTATGACGAGTATTTCTGCAAAAAAAAATCAATCAAATGGCTCAACTCAAGAACAAAAATATGAAAATTCGAAGTTTTTTTTTCAAATTTTGATTAAAATTAAAATTTTTTTTTGAATTTTTAGACTTTGTGCACAGCACATTATAGAGCATTCATCATTAAGAAGAAACATTTAATTGTGGTTTCTCGCTCTAGCTCCCACCCAACCTGTTTTGGGAAAAATAGCCCAATTCCAAAACATGGTATTTGAAATTCTATAGTTGAGTTCTACTGAACGGTTGAAAATTTTCAAATCGCTTATTTTTGGGTGAATTCGTTTTTTGAAAATTTTTTCTTCAGAAGTGTTTCACATTAATTAAGGCAAAACGTGGAAAAATTTAATTTCTGAAAGTGGAAAAATATTTTAGAATGTCATTATTGCCAATTGCCCAAAACTTGACTTTTCATTTTTTTTTGAAACTAGCAATTTTGACCAAAAATTGGCACCACTGTATTCCAAAGTACTTTCTCACTCATTCTCAGTTTCAAAAACGATATTTTTTTGAAGTTTTGGCATGATTAATATGAAATCTTTGAAGAGGAAAAATTTTCAAAACACGAATTTACGCAAAAATAAGCAATTTGCAAATTTCAACCGCTTAGTAAAACCTCAGAAGTGATCTTGAATTTTGATGGCAATGGCCTAGGTCGACGCAGAACCTGAAGTACTCTCTTTTGGAGCTGGACCATTTTTATCAAAACAGGTTGGGTAGGGGCTAGAGCAAAAAAAACATAATTTTTTCAAAAATGCCCTCTCTTTGATGACCCATATCTGCCCTCCAGAAATACCTCCAAAGCTTACATTTTTTCTGAGTGACTCTCGAGACTCAGAATGAACCTTTTCACTATTTGGGCAAAATCCTCCAACATTTTTTTTTTTTTTACGCGATCCACCCTAATCAGTAGTCCAATTAGTTGGCGAAAGGAAAATTTTTCAAAATTGATGGAAAGTAGGTACTATTCAAGTATTCATAGGAAGGTTCTCCAGCGGATTTTCCCTCAATCTAAAGCTGTAGGGGAAAAACATTTTCGAATACCTCTCCATCAATTTCTTCTACTCTTCTGCAGTCAATTGCCATAGAAATACCTCCAAATCATTTCGTAGTCAATCATGCAGCTGGCCAACGAGCCACCATCGTGAAAAACTGCACTCTGGTGCTCTACTTATACCTTGAACACTTGAACAGTGAACAGAATAGCTTAGCATCTCAAGAACACCTTCCATGAAGGTTACCGCACAGAATAGACGCGACCTTCGACTGATCCAATTCGAGATTACAATAATACATAATAGACTACTTCTTCGGTAAGTAGCGTGGTTCGACGCTAGAACGTGGTCGGAAAAACTCATACAGTCTGTTGGAGGTCGATCAAATTAGGATAAATTTCGAATCGGTGAGAAAAACCTCAACGGGTTAGTTTTTCATCTATACTTTGTGCAATACTAAGTAGCCGAGGGAAGGGCTTAAGTACACCAGCGAATGAATCACTTCTGCACATTGCATCGCGAGAAGAGGTAGCTACGCGTGTCCAGCCTCTGAAACGCACACAGCTCCAATTATTATCAGCGAACCGTGCCCATCGCATCGAGCCTGGTCGAAATGTCCTTACTTAATATAGTACTACCTACAGATACTTTCCTACTCATTAACTCGATTATATTTTCACGGTTAATTAATTTCGTTAAACGGCGTGTACCGGTTCGTAAAGAGGAGAATAATTTTTCAACGCCATCCCATCCACTATCCAGCATCAAGTCGACAGGTAACTTCCGTCAAAATGTAAAAAAACAAAAATACTCGATAGATGATTAATACGAGAACGAGATTTCAGAGTCAGACATGCTGAACAGTGCACAGGTCTAGTCTAACGTAAGGTAAGATGAAAGCGAAACTATATCAAAACTGCATCACGAAATCGAGTCATCACGACACGAGTCTCGAACGAGAGAGAGGAAAGGAAATGCTGCCGGCAGCATTTAGCATCTATTTCGGGCTCGATTTCATTATTTAATAACCAATTTGTGCGTGATTTAAACGTAAGTACGAGCGAGCGAACCAGCGAGGAAGGTACACGAGTATTATGCTAAAAAAACGTGGTATTTGGCCGGTCAACTGCGTCGCATCAGCGCAAATTCTCATTGCAAACGAAAGTGAAATCGCACGTGAATACGTTTATTGTACTATTTTTACCTTTAACGCGTGCTTTATACGTAAATGTATATGAGTACGGGTACGACGAGTATATTATAATTATATCGCATGTGGCATAATTCGACAAGAATGTCGAAGCCAACCGAAAACCGAAGCCGAACATGTTATGTTACATTGACAAAATGCAACCACGTTAGACACTTATATCAGCGCCACCGCCAATCCGCCATGTTCAAATTACAATGGCGGTTCTCATTTAAAATGTTAACGCTACTATGTCAAATTATCCTCATAATCTCATTCTTTATACCATACCAACTTGTAAATCTTTGTACTTGTACGTGCCATTGGATTGATTGGTAATTGGTGTACTTCAACACCTTGGTGTCCAAGTGTCCATTTATCGGATCGACTAGTAAAATCGATTGGATTTGCCTGCTATTGGATGGGAGATTTTTGTTATTTTTCTAACCGCCATTTTCTTTCGTTTTTCTGTCAAAATTACCCATCATGATTTCAGCGTTTTTAAAGCAAATCGACGATGGGGAGAGAAGAATAGGGAGAAGTGGCAAATGAAAAATACATTATGATTTGATAATTTTTCAAGATGACTAAAATGTTCCAAGAACCTAGAATGCTCGAAGAGCTTTTCTTGCTGAATGTTCAAAGTGTTCAAAAAGCTTAAAGAGCCCAAAATGCAGTGAATTCTCCACGCTCCTGATGTGCTTTTGATGCTTGAGGATGAATCAGTTCCGGTTTCGGGATTTTCATTTCAACCAATTTTAAGCCCAAATTGACTAATGGACCTTGCAAGGGGTCTAAAAAATTGGAGGTTTTGACATGGGCAATTTAATGGTGTAATTATAGAGTTTAATGTTTTAAATGCATATTTGATAAATGATGTAAAATGACAATTTAAATCAGAATAAAATTTGGGGGAAAAAATCAAAAATTGAAATCTTGGGACTGAAATGATTTTGTTTCAGTTCCAGGATTGTTTTGGGTTCAAAATTATATGGGTTCCGGGGGTTTTTCAGTTTTGGAATAAAAAAAATAACAATTTGAGAAATTTTGATCGAATTTTTTTCAAATTTCTCAAAGATATCATTTTTCTACTGATATTATTACTCTTTCTGACTCAACTTGAGGCATTATGACCTCGATAAAAGTGATCTATCATTACCTATGTAAGATAAACACTAAACAGGTCTAACATGAAGTATTTTTCTTATACTGCCAATTCACACTATAAAGTAGCATTTTGGGAAGCTTGATTTTCTTACTACAATTTTATGTTTTCACAGCCCCTGATGGCCTATCATCAAGTTTAGAACCCATATCACTTCAGAAAATGAGGTAATCAAAAAAACCATAAAAAGCTTATCAACCCCCTTAAAGGATTGTTTCGGACTCATAGCTCTGAGCTCAACCCTGCCTGAACTGGCCATCATCTCAAGTGAATTTTCACTAATAATGTGTGAAATTCTTTCTTAAATCATAAAATGGCTTACTTACCCACAAACATGGATTGAATTGTACATACTCGTATGTATTCTATTACTCTCATGGCAAAAATTTGAACTCACCTGAAACAACGAAAAATACCATAATAAATTAATTGATGGTAAGTAATTAATAATCTCACAAGTTAACATATCATATTATCATAAGCATCAAATTTGTCTATTCGAGTTGGAATAGAAAAAATCATCCAAAATTGATAAGATCTTGACAAATGTCTCATCAATTGATGGATCATGTTGATGTATTGGCACAATGGCACAATGGTCACAAAAATTGTCAAAAATTGGGGAGGGGACATATATGTATTACGAGTATGTATTTTCAATAATTTAAAATATCTAGAGGAGTTGGATTTTTTTCTCAACTTCACAGATTGGTAGATCAAAATACCATGCCATTGATCAGAACTACCCCAAGATATTCAACAATATGTTCTTTCGTGCCATTTGCTTAGCTTTTCAAGTAAAAAGTAACACACCAACTCAATTTCTCGATATACCAACACATTTGTCAAACAGGCATACTCGCAACGAAGCTGGATTTGCTACGATCAACCAACGATCCGCGTTCATGGTAAAAATTATCGACAAGGTTGAAATGATTACTCCAAATGAAATGGATTTTTGCGGTATTACAACTCTCTGTAGATACAAAGAAAAGGATAAAAAATAATTGTGCGGATTGGATTGCGCGATAAACCAAACGAAACGGTGCTGGTGCTGCTGGTATTAGTATACGACCACCAGCACTCGCACCATACACCAGAACACGTAATCGAGCGTTAACCAATTAAATCCGTCTGCCTATACGGTTTAATAAGTATACTAAATATACACAGTATACTTATACAAATCGCAGGATCAGCAGTGAGTAATGCAGCAATATTTATAATCCAACAGTTACACGGTTTCCATGGGCAAATCCAAACTACATTATTGTACAAGCATTGCCAAAACCTAGTACCCCTCTAATGTAAAAACCGTACTGTCCGCATCGGTTAGCCACAGCCACAGACCTCACAGCATCGAAGACCCGTTACATTTCTATTCCATTGCCAGATTCTCGGCCATCGGAACTTCGTATACTTATACCTAAAGCTCTTCTATAACGTACAAAATAAAAAACAAGCAACCATGGTAAAATAACCGCGATGAGAAAAATCACATAGTTTTTAGAGCGGTATACTGATACAAGTACCTACAGGTACTCGCGGTATTTAATTTTATCAAGTTTTTCTTCTCTTACACAACAGGCCCAGAACCAAGTGCGCGGATAATGCTAAACAATGAAACTGTACCGAAATATTGAAGCGTAACCGTGTCCATTACAAACTGATTTTCAGATTTTTCCCCAGCTTCGTCGTCTGCCTATAGGTAGTTTGAGTTTGGCTGAGCTGCTGAACGATGTTTCCTTTAATCAGAAGACGCAGCGGCAGCGTGTTTGGTTTCGATAGTTACCTGAAAAATTTTTCTTCTCGTACCATTCGTCACACTGAGAGTGTTTTTGAGTTTATTGTTCGCCATCGCTGCTTACATACGACAGAACGCGAGAACCGGTTGAGATGACTAAATAGCATTGCCGGTGGATATAGCTTGTTTAGATGCTATGGGTTTATAGGTATTTTTCATCGGCTTCCGTACAATATAATGTGGAATGTCGATGCTTATGATGGTGATGATGATGATGATGATGAGGTGGTTTTTTTAGTACATTTAATAATATTGGACACTATAGGCATATAAAAGTATGTGTTGATGCATGTAGGTATTTTTTTAAAAGGAAAATCTAAAGCAACAATAAAAAAGTTGGCTCATCCAATAGCGAGAGATTTTGATGAATTAGCCCAGAAAGCTCAATTTTAGTTATCCAGTGATACCCAAAAAACCAAGACGATCGACGAACTTGAAGAAAAAATTGATCGCATGCCGTGCCTCCCTTTCATAACTACCCCCTCTTCTCCCCCTCACCAAAATAATCATTAAAATGAAATCCGTTTTGCCCATACATAGGTGTACTAGTGTTTATTAAAAAAAAGTGATGAAATTATCACCATCATAATTCAGCCAAGCTGGCAAGAAACTAACGAGCAATCGTGATTTATGCATCATTTATAAAATATTAATGATCGGTGGATCTTGATATGGTTCTTAATAAAATCAATCAGAATTTTAATAATGATACCTATACTGTCAATGAAACTGATACTGCCATTTTTCAATGACATAATAATAGCAAATTGCCAAGTCATAACCTTAATAATTTTGCACGAAGAGAAAGGTCAATAGCTGAACAATGTTGCCAAGAATCTTAGGTATCTCTTCATAACTAACTTTATATGGACAATTAAAACTATACCTACTCGTACACGAAATAGGCACAAGATAATCTCCTTCCGCTCCACATCCCTTCCCCTCATTTCATGACGAAGCATACTATGGCTCGAGTGAAACGAGAACTGAATCAAAATCATCAATATTTCCACTACTTTTTAAGCCTGTACCTAATATTTATTTTTTTGGAGGAAGGAGGATAGTTGGCAAAATTTTGGCAATGGAATTCTTTAGAAACTGAGCGGACATTTTAAAAAAGAGACAGTATTTGAGATTCACTGAGTGATTTTCGAATTTGCGCGGAACAAAAACCTTGCAACCAATCAAAATCAATTGAAATTTTACGAGAAGAACAAAAATATCAATTATTTTTATTTTTGATGACCTTTTGAAAGTGTTGAGCCAAACATTTGACTAATTTTGAAAGATTTTCACAAATCTTGAGTAATTAAAAAAAATATGTAAGTAAAGAATAAAAAATTATCTGTCAGTAATTTTTTCAAAATACTGATAACAAATCGCTATCAATGAACTTATTTTTCAAGTTCACGTGTCGATAAAATTTTTAAAGCATTTTTGTGAATCTAAAATTTTTATGAATGGAAAACAAGAAGGAAGAGTTGAAAAAGAATGACAATTTAAAATACCTAACATAAAAAATTCAAATTTTTCCTGATCCGCAACCTCTCTTTTCCTTCTTTTAATCTCATGCCTTACACATAATTTTTTGAAAGACCTGCAACTCTGTTTCAATTTTTATTTTCAAATATGTAGTAATCAGCATAAAAATTTTGAAAGGGATAAATCTTGTAGAAAATGAAAAATTACCATCACCTTCTGATGACTTTAAAATGACCAAATTTCCACCCTTTTTAAAAATTACACAGGCCAGAAATTCTAGGTATTGGTTCAAAATTTTTCACGATATTAGAATCGATGACGCTATTATCATGAAAATTCCATCAATTTGAAGCACTTTTTTAGTAATTTCCGTGATGATTATGCAATTTTTATGATACTTTATGAGATTTTGTTCACAATTTCTTATCATTCCGAAAATATTTCATGAATTTCTTATGACTTTCCACAAGTTTTTTTTAATAATTCAGCAATTTTGCAAAATTTTACCCAACTTTAACAATGTTTTATCAATTTTCAACCAACTTAAACTATTTTTACAATATTTTAATAAATTAGGCAATTATTTGTCTTTTTGATTTTTTTTTTGAATTTTTTGAATTTTCATTTTTTTAAACTTGATTTTTAAAAATCAGGATAATATTGCAAATTTACCCAAAAAATATTAAAAAGGAATAGAGAAATAGACATGTCCACTGCTTGAAATATTCGTTTTTTTTTTAAGTCGAAAAATTATAAAATGGACGTACAGAAGGCTGAAGTTTGGTCTGAACCTTTTTTTGACTCCTCCTTTAAAAATTCACCAAAAAATTAACAATAATTTAATTCAAATTCCGCCTAATATTGTATTTTTAGATGCCTTTTTGATTTTTTCGATATCTGATTTGGAAAATTCCGCCAATTTGAGATTAGATAGAAATATTCATACTTTCTGCAATTTCGTATTATCAATTTTTACTCTTCTACGTCGCAATTATCTAATTTTTGCATTGAAATCCAGCAAACAATGATTTAAATAATCCTCGAATCAGAACAACATCACCAAATTGGACATGGAGCATGAACCACAATCTGTATCCTCAACAGTTCTATGAACCAGTGTTGCCAATGCCATATTGAAAAATCCCACCAGATTGATCCTAAAAAACCGCTAAAAACCGCTAAATTCCATATAGCAAAATCGCTAGACTTCCCGCTAGATTTTCATCATTTTTTTAAAACCTCAAGTCATGTAAAAAATACAAAACTGATGAAGATTCAATTTGTTAAAATTTTAAAACTGTACAAAAATAACTAAAAACTAAAAAACAGTGAAATCATTCAAAAATTACCAAAGAATTGATGAAATTGAGTGGATGGGTTTTACAAAAGTTCAATTTCATTGATTTTTTTTTTCAAAAATTCAATATTTTTTAGCTGAAATGCTGAATTTGTGAGTTAAAATGGTAAAAGTGGCCATGAAGTCAAAAACGCTAGACTTCCCGCTAGCCGCTAGATGGACATTTTTTGGCGGTTTTCTATGTTCAAAATCGCTAGGAATAGCTTGAAAACCGCTAAATTGGCAACACTGCTATGAACACACGTGTATCCCACCAACCGCCACCTTCATCGTGGTTCGCAAATTTACTCCCACTGAATCTAATTCAACGTACACTGCATCCTTCACCCGTTTTGGCCGAAGGTTCTGTACCATAAGAAATGGTACACATAATATGCGGGCGATTAATATTCCAACCGTAGGCTCGTTTTTTGGTACGTAAACGTTGAGAGCCTGCGGCCTCAGCTTATGGATCACCATCGCGTTGTTTCCTATGATGGCTTTCTTTAAAGCGTGAAAATCTCTATCGTTTTCTTTCTATAATAGGATTTTTCTTCGTAAAAAAAAAACAACCCAACTGAACATACCGCAGCCTCCTTGATACATAACAATACAATAGATTGAAGAAAAAAAATACGCTACGACGACGTTTCGATTCGTCATACAACGAAATCCAAGTACTATACTAAGTATCATGAGGAAATTTCGTAAATCTGCCCATACCCGTGCTAGCGCCTTCTCCACGGTACATGACACCGTATCAAGGTCGCGACGACGACATCGCTCTGCTACCAGATCTGGAAAAAGTACATTGACTTTGATCCGATTCTCGCATCCGAGATCCATAAACAGACCCATAAGAAGACACGAAACACCACCGAGATGGAAGAAAATAGATAAATCTCGATCACGACTCATCGACCAGAATCAGTTGGCGTATCGAAAGTGATACATTTACGACGACGTCGTACCTACTCGTCGTAATAATCAGCAGAACGAGCGACGAAATATCAACTACTCTTTTATGTAAGAAAGCGAAGTTGACAATAAGAATGGGATGTTTATCGTCAGTCACGCCGCCATCGACACCGACAACACTGCGACTGCGAGTCCGCATAAGACGAAGCTCTTGATGATACGAGTAAAACGTTATGTAATTGAACTTTAAACCATCGACATCGTTGAATCGCATCGCAGAGCGCTCAAACTGGTTCAATGGTATGTGTAATAGGTTACGATCATGTTCATTACCCGGTCACTTATTATTATATAGAAGTCATTTCCATAGCGCCCTTTTTACACCGCTGACATACTCTCACTCTCTTTTACGAGTACCTTTTATCTCGAATTGACTTGGTTCTAACATAGGTACGAGTACAAGAGTGTCTAGGTCTGTGGCTCTCTGCTGCAATGTAGGTATATTGTACTAGATTATTATTTGTGTCTCTGTTTATATCCCTCATGCTCATCCTTTCTTTTTTTCAAACAAATGGGTTCACTTTCTCTCTCACTTTATAAGTAGGTACCTCACTGCATGGCTTCGACATCGGCTACGGCGGCGGCGCTTCGTTACACGACAAATTACCCTGCTTTTGTTGTTACTCCTCTTCTCCTCTACTCGTCCGTAGGTATAATATGTGTCACCCTTTTTTCACAACGTATTATTCTAATATGGGCGACTATTGTGCCATCCTTATTATACTAAAAAGGTTTATGTGTTTCGAATGCTCTCTTATACGAGTAGTACCTCTACCTATACATTGCTCACCTCTCTCTCTCACTGTATAAATTTACACGTTTAAATGCTACTGCAAACGTATGAATAGCATTATTATGCAGTCATGGTTTAATAATACATATATAAGAGCTCTTTCTCTCTCTATCACTCACACGACGACGACGACGACGGTGAAGAGAAGCATAGTCGTACACTCGACTATACGTCATTTATTAGTATTTATACATACGTTTAACCAGGGCCAAGAGCACGACGAATACATGAGGGTACTTTAATCACGATTTTTTCCCCTCTCTTTATTAAATTATTAAACGTAATTACACGGCGTACTTTGCCGCCTGTATCAGCCCCTAATTTTCGTACGACGACAACGACGCGAGGCGAGGTCAATGTTGACATTTATTAAACGATAAGTGATTGCTGTTTCGAAATTGACTCCTTTCTTTTAAATAGTTTTTTTTTTTTCAATTTTTGCCACGATGAGAGAAAAGGAGACCATGTGATAAGATTTAAGAAAAGGGGTGCGTTAGATGCTGCAGGAGGAAGGGTAAAGGGAAATAATAGTCATGTAAAAACATTTAAGAACTGTACGATACTTTCTAGTAAAGTTGGAGCAGAGGAAAACAAGCGGGGCAACCAAAAAAAAAAAACAAAAAACAAAAACAAAAAGTGATAATGAATAAAATTAATAATGAATTAAGGCTTTGAAAAATGACCTTGGTCCCTTTTTCCTCTTCTCCACATCAAATTTCACGTGAACATTTACAGTTTTAAAATTTTGGAACTTTTCAGTAGCAATTTTCAACACATTCAGTCGTTTACTTGAACTAAAAATTGAGAAAACTTCCACAACCCTCGAACTGAAATTTGGCTCATCGAAACCCGATACCTAGATAGCTTCTGAATCGTTTCAGAAAATCTAAATTTTTTAAAAATCCTAGATCACCCCTCCCCCCGGCTGTGACTACTTTCGAGCCAATTCGGAACCTCCAGCAAAGTGGAATTAGGCACTGTTCTATTCTACTGACATTGCACTTAAACTTTTGGTGGAGGCTCCAGATTAGCTCAAAAAGGGTCTGAATCGATTTATGGGTTCGATTTTAAGAGGTAGAGGAAGTTTTGATTAATTTATTTCAGAAATGGGCGACTTGAGAAGTTTTTTCAAATTTTGAGCCCCCCCCCCCCCGCTCATTTGTATGTAGTTTTTAGGTAATATTTTTTAAATTCCTTCAAAGTTGCGAAAAAATTATTTTTTTTTTCATTTCTGCAATTTGTAACTCAATTTTGTTCATTCTGAAGTTTTCTGAGCAAATTACCTATTTAGGCCAAGTTTTGAAAATTGTCAACAAAGTTTCATTCCTAATTTAAGAATTACAGTAAACTATTACTATAAAATATAAAGTCAACTTTTCACCGACATTGAACTGAAAAATCCAATAAAATTTTACCCTTGTAACTTGATTCAACTTCACATAGACTTCAGCAGAAAATATTGTTTATTTTCAAAAACTTCTTTCGTTAAATACGAAAGAATTTAAGGGCAGAAGGTTTTTACGATTTCTGAACGTCACTTGCCACCAATGAATGGTATCTAAAGGCAAAACTATGCAACCAGCGTGGCAGTTTCCGCAACAAGTGGATTTTCCTACCTTGACGAAAGTTGCTCGCTTCTTGGAGCATAATTTTCAACGACGCGTGCGACGCACACCGCGATAACCTGTAAATTTGGCAACGTGCGCATATCATAAACGTTGGACGGTCACTTACACTTACATATACATTATACTTAGTTATTATAGTATACTCGTATGTGTGTAAATGTCGACGTCGTCGTCGTCGTCGTCGTTGTTGCATACAAATCTCTTTCTTTCTTTCTTAATTAATTAATCGACCTCGGCCTGATTTCGAAGTTTTGTTGTGGTTTTTTTTATTTTTATTTCGATTTTTTTTTGTTTTGGTTTGTTTTCAGCGCTTGATGATGGATGCGATGGGACGAAGAGTGGCAACTTTGCTGAATTCTTTCACTGCGGGTGTTGCAACGAATGGTGTGAAGATGATGAGTGATTTATGGGACTGAATTTGCTCAAATGACAGAATAAATTGAGAAGTGAGGAAGAATGGGCAAAAATGATACTTGCTGATCATTGGAATGAGACTTTATGGCCACCATTTGTGCACGAAAGGATGACTTTCGCCTTAAATTGGGTTTCTTCTGAAATTTTATCTAATGGCAAGGGAGAATTTCTTGAAAATTTCCAATTTCCAAAAATGAAAATTTTCAAAGTAGATTTTCCAAGGCTCCTTCAATTTTAAAAATTGGCCATTTCGTTACAAAACTTTTTTTGTTTGTTTTCAAAAGTTAAGTATTTCAAAAATAATTTCAACAAAAAAAATTCAATTGAAAATTTTTTTGGAGTACTCGAAATTTTTGAAATTGGAAAAAAATGCCCAACAGCATAAGTTAGATAACAATCAATAATAAGTTGAAAATAATCATCATAAAACATGAACTAAAATAAGACACTGTGTTCATAAAAGGGAGCCTACAATTAGTATACATACACACGATAAACCCAACGCTCACCTCACCAGCTCAAATTAGAAGAAGAAAGCACCCAAAGTGACCAAAATTATTAACCTCACACGCCCGCAGCTCTGCTACCTTGTTCGTTGTTTACGAGAAAACAAGACGACGAATGCGCAGAAGAAAAAAATTTCATAATTTTTCCTATCACAAGTTGGCCACGTTCGTTCTCATTCAGAGATCCATTTTTTCGTACGCACTCAGTATTCTATAATTAGTCTGGTTCGTAGGCTGCGCTCGACGAATTATAGGTTAATATGAGTCAACGATGCCTTTGAACTTGAAAGTATGTTTTCTTTTTACACAAGCTCCCCGGTCGCCGTATCGGTCCTACTCGATATGCGAACGATGTTACGCAACCGGCCACCGACGCCATTGCGTGGGTTAGGAATTAACGCAGCGCGCCGGCTCTACATATTTCTCTATGTAGGTATACTGTTGAGTGAATTTTTCTGCAGCTAGCTAAAGAACCTATACTTTGATCGCGATCGAATGCATTGTACTCAGCCTATACTCCTTTTACAGATACTATACATCGAAATGCATCATGATGCAAACCAGTATCCTTACAGCATCTCAGATGAACCGGCACAAATCACAGATGAAAAATTCTTCTTGCCTCTCTTTCCTTATTCTGTACTTCTCAAGTAACCGCAATTCTACAACGTACAATACATAACTATAGATACGAACAGTGAAAGAATAATAGCATTTGCCAAGCTATCAAATGGATTCATTTTTTTGCAAGCACATACGCGTACTCGTACATTCAAGCTGGAAAAACGCGTTCCTCTTGTAAACAATATAATGTTGCATACGAAGACCACGACCAGCAACTTCCTCTGACACAGAGATAGATAAGCATTGCATAAGATGAAGTTCCGCTCGTGCGACCGACCCGACCATCTCGACAATACACTTGAAATCACTCATCTAGGGTTTCCCAACGTGTACGAGAATTCACCGCAGATATGGTTTTTGGACAAGTTCAAAAAAATTCTACGAAATTTTCGTTCTTTCGAAATCATTTTTTTTTTTAGGTGGAAGAGATAACAAAAAAAAAAAACTGATCCAAAATTTGATCAAAACCACTTTCAGCTTCTCAAATTATGAGAATTTATCTTTAAACCAACGTTATTTCGGATCAGCCCATTTTGTACTTCGTTTTACGATAGCGATAAACGTAGTTGGGTTATTTTTGGTTTTCGTATTCGGTTGACGAAGAAGCAATTAGAATAAAAAAATAAAAGCCAATTAAAGGCGTACTAATTCACCTTTTTAAACTTGTTTAGATGGTTGTAGATTAAGGTATTTTATATGTTCAGTATGGTTGTTGGTTGAGGTGGTAATGCGGTATGCTCGTAATACTATAAACACCTTGTACTCTCGTTGTACATGTCGCTATAGTGTGTACCTCATTCTTCGGAAGAGTTCTGTCGAGATTTTTAACACACTCGGTTTTTGTGATTTATTGCATGTGTAGTACACCTCGTTCGTAAGTAATGTATTAAAGAAGGTACATTATACGAGCCCGATGATCTCAACACCGCACCACGCCGTTATCGTCGCGTGGCCTGGCCTGCGGTACGAGCACGTGCTTTGATACGACGATACGAAGCTCGAGAAAAAATCAGTTCGCGTTGCCAAGATGACATATTACGAGGTTCTATACACTTTTTGCTCAACTTTCAGGAAGATAAGGAATCAATCAGTATTATTTCTTCACAAAAAAGAAGCAATTTGTTAGGAATTTGGGCAAAAATTAAGGCTTTGAGACAATTTTGTCAAAAAAAAGTGAGACTTCTTGTCATTTCCGACAAAAATGATACTTTACGACTGTTTGAAGAGGGGAAGGGTGGTCAAGATTTCACACAGGGATTTTTTTCCAGGGCTATGAGGTATTCGAATATTTTTTTTTTTGAAGAGGGGAGAAGATTGATGATAGTTTTACTATCAAAATCAGGGTGTCCAACGAAACTCTCAGACAAAAAAATCATTACTTTTTCATGATCTATTTTTCACATTTTTACTACATGAAACTATCCCCCACCAAAAATAAAATTAACTTGAAACTGCGAGGACATTTTTTGAAATTTGCTTAGGACTTACCTATTTAATTTTTTACATTTTTCTGATTTTTTAAACAAATTTTTCATTTTATAGGATTTTTAAAAAATTTCAAGTGTGTTTCAAGCAAAATTCATGACTTTTTCATGACTTTTATGACTTTCATGGCCATTAGACACCCTGACAATTTTTTGAATTGTTCTTTAAGAAAAGCAAATTGATACTTACTCATACATCAAAAATTACATTGAAAAGCGGAGTGAGCAATATTTAATAGCAAATTTTTGCCATTTTTCTTCTATTAAAGACTATATCTACCTAATTTTTTTTCATTAGTCAGGAGGTGAGAAAACCCAATTTTTTTTTAAATTCTACAATAAAGGGAAGTAGGTGAATTGAAAATTTAAAGCCAGATTAAAAGAAAGCATGACAACTTGCTGGAAATAATTTTCATCTACATATTTGAGATTTCTAGTTTAGGAGACTCAAATTTGTTATAAACTATGTATTGCCAGATTACTACATATTATATTCAATATTTCATGAGCCTATATTCAGCTGTTAAGTTAATTGTGGAATAATAAACCATAGGTTAAGATGTGTCCAAACCTTTTATTACAACATGGTAATAGTGGTGATCGTTTTCGCAAGTGTATAAAAATGTGTAGAGTAAATTTAGAACAGCAAGTTTGTTTTTTTTTTGTTGAAAGTTTTGTTTGAGTATATGCCTGTTTTTTCATATTGTTCATTTTTATAATAATTGAAAGGAAAATTTGTGAATATGACAAAGTATGTAGTTGTTGTGATTGAAAAATTTATGAAAAAAGTGAAATATGATCAATAGAGATGAAGTTTCATGTCCCAGTTGACCAAATGCTAGCAAATTTTACGCTAGCACGAATGGTGCCGGAATTTGAGACACTTTTTTTAAAAATGCTAGCAAATCAGTAGTGATTAGGTCGCATTAGCGTAGCAG
The DNA here is from genome assembly GCF_950023065.1 of Planococcus citri. NCBI lineage: Eukaryota > Metazoa > Arthropoda > Insecta > Hemiptera > Pseudococcidae > Planococcus > Planococcus citri. Next base: position 58,846,677 of record NC_088677.1, on the reverse strand, counting down.
AATTGAGCACAAACAGCTAGGGTATAGCTAGCATAAAGCTAGCGAAAAGCTAGCATTTTGTTAACACTTTGCTTGCAATTCTACTACGTAAATGCGACTAAATCGCGACTGATTTGCTAGCATTTTTAAAAAAAGTGTCTCAAATTCCGGCACCATTCGTGCTAGCGTAAAATTTGCTAGCATGAGGCTAGCATTTTGCTAGCGCAGGAAAAGTTTGATTATCAGGAAAATTATTTTTACTAATTAACTTTTAAAAATACTAGGAGGTGTTTTCAATCAGGTCAAGGTAGTTCTCCAATATCCAAAAATAGGCAACTGACCTCCTACGCTAGCTCACCGCTAGCATAGCGCTAGTGAGGTGTGCCAGAGTAAGTAGAGTGGTAGCACTCTTCTTACTATCATACAAAATACTACCTTGAGCTTATATTCAGATTGACTACATACTTTATCTAAGAGTAGCAAAGTATACCATGAGAGAGAACAACGCTAGCAATTTGCTAGCATTAAGCTAGCGCTTGGGTTAGAAGTCTCTTTATTGAAAAATAAAGTTTTTTTTTTTTTTTAATTAAAAAATTGCCAAAATTTAAAATTTAAAAATGAAATATCAAACAAACTAAAAATAAGAAATTTCAAAAACATTTGAACAACATTTTTAATGAACAAATTATACATTATAAAAAATGAAATAATTACAAGAATGATTTTTCAATAATGGAATATTCTTCAAAATTATTGTTCAAAGTTGAAAAGTAGCCAAAATGGAAAGGAAAAATACCTACCTGTTAAAATGAAAAGCATTAACAAATTTGAAATTTTTTTAAAAATGAAAATAAAAAAATCATTGAGAAACGAAAAATTACGTATTTAGGTATCTGTTAGAAATATTTAAAAATTCCATTTAAAAAATGAAGATATGGAAGTATTTTTCTGAAAAATGGGTGAAAGAGATTCACTGAAGTTTTTCTGTACTTGCATGAGTAGGCTATGAAGGAAATGCCAGTGAAAAACATGCTAGGAAAAAAATGCCACATACTTGCTCGCATTTTGCTAGAATCTAATTCCATACAGAAAGCTAGCTGAAAAGTGAGGGCAATCAGCTAGCGTTTTTCTATTGCTAGAATGCAAAGTAAAAGCTAGACGAGAGAGACTAGAGATCTGCTCGCATTTTGCTAGCATTAGATTGCTAGATAAATGTAAGCAGATAAATGCAAGCGTATTGCTAGTGTAGAAAAGCAAGCAATTATCCGTTAGTAAAACGCTAGCATTAAGCAAGCACAATTAGTGTGATACAAATGCTAGCTGAAAAAAGCGAGAGAATTGCTAAAGAATTGCTAGAACATAATTTGCCAGAAAAAAAGTGCTAGCAAATTGCTAGCTTTTTGCGAAAGATTTAATGCTAGCTAAAAAAAGCTAGAAAAATGCTAGCACTTTCCCAAAACGTCAGTAAAATGCTAGCAATCCGCTAGCACTTGGTCAACTGGGGTAATTGGCAACGTATAAAAAATTCCAGGAAGTGCTAGAGACTGAAACCAAACCAATGGAAACAACTTAGGGTGAATGGCACAGTAAAAATATCACAATTGCCGAGTCATTAGATGACATAGTCTGAGAATTCTAAGCATGTGCTGGATCGTGTTAACTGTTTGTATATGAAGCAACCTGAGTTCAAGTAACTTTTAATTAAAAAATAAATGCAAGCTTTGAAATTGAATGAAAATGATGATCCAAAGGAATTTTTCAAGGTATGAGAAAGAAAAATTGCTGAACAATGCTGGAGGTGATGGGTTAAGAAAAATAAAATTGAGTTTTTCAATGTGCATTTTGCCAGATAAGTGTGATTATTTAATTGATTTATTGGATGCACTTTAAGAAGAACAAAGAACTAGTGACTGCATTTGCGAAATGTTTGAAAATGAAAATAAAACTTCCACCAGTAAACAAAAAAGTGAAGAAAAAGAAAGGAATGAATGCCCACCACTTTCTTAAAATTAAACCACCGACATTAATTTCAACTCACACCTCAAAAACCTGGCTCTTTCCATTAACTTATTGGTCAATTTGTATGACCAGTTTTTCCACACCCAAAGTAAGATAAACTTTGATTTTTCAATTGCTTGGGATTCATAAGTTTTCTTAATTAAAGTATATTTTGTAATTTTCTTATTATTATTATATGTTTAAATTGCTCACTTTGTTAACTTCAATATGGTATCATTAAAAATGAAAAAAGATAAGGTAAATACATATAATGAAAATTAAGAGAGGGTATTTGAAGTAATTTTCATCTACTTACTTTAGATTTCAAGTTTAGGTATGACTCGTATTTGTCACGAACTGTGTACTAGCAGATTTAATATTTTATGAGCTAATGTTTAGCTGTTAAGTTAGTTGTGAATTAATAAACTATGGGTTAAGATGTGTCCAAACCTTTCATTTTAACACAACTTCACGACTGTTGGATACCTTGAAAGGGGACTAAGATCATTTGTAAAGAGTCATTTAGAATGATTCTGACCAGAAGTGAACAATTTTCAAAAAAAGTATTACAGACTTTGAGAGGTAATTCCTCAAAAAAGGAATTATCAAAAAAGATTCTGATACCGAAGAACTTTTTCTTTTAGATGAATAGGATTTTTTGTTTTTGTTTTCTTAAGTTGGGTGGTTTTCTAACACAACTTGATTTCAAAACAGAAGCCCAAAATTTTCAGAAAATTAAAAAAAAAATAGAAATCAGCAACTCAGGAGGCAAGAGAAAATAAAAAACGCAAAAATAATTTTTACATCATATCTAAGAGTAAGAAGATCTATGATGCAATTGGTCGTTATCCTTTCAAGGTTTGAGAATCAGCTGTATCTTTCAACAAACATGGTTCAAAATTTCAATTTTTTCAAGCATATATCACCAATTTTTCTGCTTCAAAAAAATATGTGTTACTGTTATACCTTGGGGTATACTGAATTTTCAACATAATTTCGCGAGAGCCTTCTATATTTTTTCTATGCATTTTCAAAATTTTAAATTCCTCCTCACTCCCTACTGAATCCTCTAATACTTACAGGATCTTGAGTAACTATGTTCAGTGAAAATTTAAAAATTTTTAGACCATCCCTTCCAAAGATAGAAAGATTATTTGGCTGAGGTTGAGGGAGAAAGATCTTTCCTTATCTTTATTCATTCTAAATTAAATTTCAAAGATCTACGTACCTATTCATACAATGAAAAACAATTTTTTAAATAGAAGAGGCTCGGCCACTACCCACACTCATCATCACCATTGTTTATACTTACGTCCCCAGAAAAGAAACGTTGGAAATTTTGAAAAAATGCACTCGCTACATGTAAGAAAAACTCATAGATTTCTGATTTCATAAGATTTGAATGTTTTTTGGACCACAAATACCAACTCCCACTTGTTAATTTCAAAATCCCAGTGTGTAGAACCTAATTTGTAGGACCCTTTCTCTTCTCCAAAATCCACTGCTCTATACTAGAATTCGAACAAAATTGTAAACCTCCTATGCCACTCACCCCACTACCAGCTAATGTCCCTCTAATCAGCAAATAATTCAGTAAAATTCAGTTTTCTTCTGCCAAGACTCCCAAGACCATTCATCACGATCTCAAATCTCGTTCACACACCAGTATTGCAACAAAATGATGGAATTGTATGAAAAACGAAAGTTGAAACAGTCGTAAAAATACTCCTCCAGCATGTAGGTATTTTACGACATCGGTTAATTGTCGCCATACCCACTACCCAGGCTGATACATAACGGTGAACGATACCCCCTGTAGAAGAAGACGACGACGACGACGAAAAAAAATAAAAAATAAATAAATAAACGAATGAAGATAATAAAATCGATATTTCGTGTTTCACTTTCGAAATCGAACATGTAATGTAACGGTGATCTCGTGTATACCACTGATTGTGAGTATGAATCCAAACAGGCTGGTAAAAAAAAGGTAAAAAAAAATTGTACGTACAGGTACTCTATAGCGAAGAGATGAAGAGAAAAATACCGGTTTGTTGTGCTTGTAACGCTGCCGTAGATATATTTTTTTTCGTCTTATTATTATTATTACTATTTTTTTCTTTTTTTGTATTAATAAAAGAAGATAGGATAATACGCGTTCGGCATGCAAGGGCGCCTACGTTAATGACTATTATAATCAGTAATAACACAACATCGACGCCCGTTAATGATGATACATCACGGAGTGCGCACTGTATCGGGGCAAAAGGAGCATACCAGATTATATCTAGAGACTGGTAACGCGAGCGAAGGAAATGTGTATACGTACAGGTAAGAGAACCAACCATATAAGAGAATAAACTAATTACTAATCGGAAGATGGTACTTGTTGGATACATTGTTTTCACGCTGCTGTATTCATCATCATACGTGAACCTGGCCGTGGTTCTCAACATTTTTTATCGAGAAGAAGGCCAAAGTGAGCAAAGTTTACTTTGTATTATGCAGTTTGATCCATGGCTACTCCCTGAACCCTTGGATCTATGGATTTGAGTCATTTTATAAACAAAATAATGGTCGAAACAAAAGTGAAAATTTTTCAACGAAATTGGTTCAAAAGGCTAATTTTTGTAGGTACGTTCAACCTTGAATTTTCATCCTCAGAAGAGCCATAGTTCCTCTCACCTCCCTCCCCCTCAACTACGTCATTGTGAATATGCAAAAATTTATGAATATATAGAGTATTCTACTTTTGAAACTCCTGCAAAAAAACTGCAAACGTGAGACTGAGAATAAGAACACAATATCATTTTATTTACACTTCCCAAAAACGAGTTTTTTTTAACTTTTGAAGGATTTGCTTGACTTTGAAAAAATACGAATCCCCTAGTTGCAATTTTGCAATTTTAGAAAATGAAAAAATTGAGGAATTTTCTTTTTTAAATTGAAAAACATGATAAATTTAGATACTTGAAGAAATGAAGATACAATCGGTCGAAGTTTTATACATTTGAAAGAAAAAAAATCGGATAAACACCCAAAATATAAAAAAAAAATTCGAGAAATTCTTTTTTGAAATACAAAACAACTGAAACATTTTTCAAAAATATGTACATACATGAAAAAGTCAACAAAAAAAGTGAAAAAATATGACATGAAAAAAAATCATAACCATAATAAAAAAATATCTCAAAGTTTCAAATATTGAGAAAAAAATTCAATAAGTTTGAAAAATTTTGAAAAATCTATTCAAAAATGAAAATTATCTGACAAAAAACATTTTGATGTTGTATTAGAATCCTGAAAAGTTTCAAGTTTTTTTTTATAATTGAAAAGACACACCAATAAAACCAAACAAAAAGTTAAAAAAAAAATTTAAAAGTGAAACAAAAAAACTTTAACAAAAAAATATTTTGGCATTTCGTCAGAATGACTAAAAATTGAAGTTAGCTTTTTGATTCAAAAAACAGCAACAACAGTAAAAAAATTTCAAAAAAATGCCAAGAAATGAAAATGAAAAAAAACATGAAAAGTAAAATGTGATCTGACCAAAAAAAACACAAAAGATAGGTACATACTATTCACGCCCCCCCCCCCAACCGGCAAATTAATACATCAATGTAAATAAGTATACATGGCAGAATCCTCTTTAAAGTTACTTTAGAATGGCAAAACATTAAAAGCATTTTTTAATCCAAAAAAAAAATCGACTCACCCGCAACTTTTTGGTTAATTTTATCAAATGGCGTAAAATTGTTCAAAAAATCAAGTTTTGAAAAAAATCATAACAATTTTGGTGAAAATTAAATTTTTAAAAAACATTCCTCAGCCTCCTTCTCAGAGGTTTAGAAACTCAAAAGACTCAATGAGATGAAATTTCACACAGAAGCATCCATAGAATACTCTGAAACTTCCCCCATCCACCTACCTCACTCCCACAGAGTCAACAAAAATAGTACCTAACCTTTTGGTTTCACTGGCAAGTCCGTAAAACAACGATGGCAACATCAGAAAAACAAAAATTTCGATTCCAAAAATGAAATAGATAATACTTCAATTACTAAAAACAATTGAAAAAAATATTTTGAAAAATGTCATTTTACAATAAAATGTTTGAGTAAGTAGGTACATATGTATTTTGTAACAATATTTGAAGATTTTTTTTCTGGTACAATTAATGATACGAGTAAGAATAAAAGAAAAATCATTATCGAATTTAATCCGATTTTCACAATACGTGCCCAGTCAATTTAGGAAAAATCGATTCGATCAGTCCTCCTCACGCCTCTCTACCTTCAGAATTACTTACCTCAAAATAAAAAAAAAATAAAAAACAATAAGGTAAATAAGTTAATGAAAATACGAGCACGGAGTCCTGTTTCAGTTTAAAACTACAATTTTTCATCAAACTGAGTTCGCCTCTGCTGACAAATTAGAAATTTGGATTTTTGGAAATGGTTCTCCAAATCTTTTCCTTTTCCCCATCTTCTCTGAAAATTCAGATCTGGGGAAGTGAAGTGTATCAAGTGCTTGTAGGTGGGTAAATCAATGAACTAGAAATTTCAATTACGAAAATTGGCCAAATACAGGCTCATTTTACATACAAAAATATTAATTTTCCTCACTTGACGTTTTGTTGTCGGTGAAATAAAGTAATGAAAAAAAAAAGAAAAAAAAGAGATACGAATTCTGACTCATAAATTATAATTTTCCAACATAAAATATGCACGAACAGTAACACTATGTATAGCCCATGAGTGTGTGGCAACTGAACACAACACCTCGCTCAAAGTTCACCAGCTCAACTTTTCGAATCATCGTTCATGAGGCGATAAAATAAACGCTGCACCATAATAATAATGGCAAATAAAGGCACCTATCTAATATAATCGATGAAAATTCGTTCTTATGTACCCTACATATCAAAAGTATACTTTTCAGATTCTCACTCATCTTTCGAGGTAATCTAAAATATAATAAAAATACAAACAGAATAGGTATACGGAGAACGGGTTAAAAATAACCAAGACGAAGAAAAAAACTGAAGGAAAATTCCATACGAGTAAGGCTCATCGAACGCGTGTTCTAAACTTGAAAGCACCATTTTTGAAAGATTAAAATAATAATAAAATAAAATAAAAAAAGGAAAAAAACACCAAATCCGTAAAGTGAAAAATCTCCCATTGCAATAAGTCAGCTCGACTGGGCACGTAATTACGGACCAAAGTTCACCGTGATTCGATTATTATCGCGTACCGAAAGCATTATAAGCCGGTTAACAGGTTTTCGTGATGGTTTAATGACGTAACCGATCAATTTCGGCGAATATTTTTTCAACAGTATACGAATCTCGTACGTACACCAGCTTAGTGGGTAGTCTATCTCACTACGCTACGTAAGAAATAAGATGAAAAAAAAATTCATACCAATATCTTAATTCTTTTCGCATTTGTTTCGCTCGATTATTCCTCTATATTGAGAAAAAAAAGCCCATCGTGAATTGAGAAGAAGGTTCTTACCTGAAACAGAAAACAAGACAGAATAAATCAACTTGGTACATCTAGGTACATAGATTGGTTATTTGTTAGAGAGCATCAGCATCGTACTAATATACGAAAACAATTTACCGTACGACTTTAACGGCTCATTTGTTTAATATAACCTTAAAATGCTACCCTTTTTAATGGACGAGCTTAGTTACGCGATGCGAAACGTTTTAAATCATCAATTAAAACGAATCGTATTTGTAAATTACTTTACATAGTGACCCTTCGAGCGAGAAGGTAATTTTACGCTTTGACTCCTTTTGTAAAGTCACGTTGGTCAGCTCGGTCATAGATGAATTGAAAAATGGTACCACGAGACCTTTTGCTTTTACTTTATACTCCACCACCATCTATTAAAGCTACCGAAAATGTTTATTTTTAGGAGGCAGGGGAAGGGAGAAAAAAGAGGTAATTCCATCAGTCAAAAATTACGGTGTGCCACACGACTTCGTAGAACGAAACCGGTTGCCTTTCGGTGGTTTTATCGTGTTTATGAAGAAATTGCCAAGTCGAGCAGTGATGGCGCAGCGTTTACCATACGCACAACACAACCGATCAAACGTACCGATAATTAAACCTGTCTTTGCGTAATACTCGGCTGACTGTGGCTCGAGTCGCTTAAACGTATAATACGCGATTATGGTTTCTCATGAACGTATAATGCGGGCACCTAAGTCACAAAATACGAGTACCTCTTGTCGGTGTAATGTACAGAGTGATAGGCTCTACGTGAATGTGAAAAATCCAACGCGACAAACGTTACGCGTTTCCGGCCTCATACGTTATGGTATTTTATTGAACGTCTTGTGCTTGTGTATAGGTAGTACTATACGACCAAAAAGTTCTAAAATCTTTCCAGTTTCCACTATTTAATATACGAATATACCGGCATTACAAATCTCCATGTACGTACAGTGTGTCTGATAAGTCCCGATAAATGCCTTCAGATTGATTTTCATGAACTTCAATGCAAAGGTAGACCTATTCCTGAAACTGGTTCAACGATTCTCAATCATTTAGGTACCAGTAACAAATTCTTCAAACGTGAAAATTTCAAACTGAGAAGAAAAGTACAAAGTATCAAAAACTAATCAACTTCTATTCTGTTCATGATATCTTATCAATCTGATAGTTTGCAACCAGTTTCTGCATTCATTCATTAAAACATTAATGAATTAAAATAATTCGAACAAACATTTTGGAATTCTGGAAAATTAAATCGAACGAAATTAGAGTTTTTTTTTTTACATTTTTGTGCCTTTGAATCGATTGCCAAAACCACTTCCAAAAATTTTTTGAACAGAAAAATGCTCCCAAAAATGCCAAAAAATGTGGGAAAAAAATGTTTTCAGAACAGTTTTAAGGTACTAGTACCACATCAAAAAAGAACGTAATTTATAATTTGAGCCAGTTTCACTAACAGTTAATTAGGTGATTCGAAACCAGTTGTAAAGAATTAAAATTGTAAAAACCTGATTAATGATCATTCATCTCAAAATTCTTTGAATGTTTGAAAATCACTGCACATGACTGATAAACTACAGAAAACCTCTAAAAATCGAATCAATATCAATGAGCCTTTATTAATACAAAATTAAATTCCATTCAAAATTGTTCAAAAATCATTTTAAAAAATCAAAAAACCACCAGAAATCCAAAAAAGTAAGTACTTATTAAAATGCTTCCAAAAATCGTCCTTAAATTGCAAGAAATCGAATGAAAATGAACAATAAATGTTCCTAAGCAGGCGATAGTTTTTCTCAAAATTGGAAACTCGCCAAAAAACTGTTGCGGAAATTCAATTCAAAAATTTACTCAAAACTTTTTACAACGCCAAAAATTCAACAAATCTTAAAAATTACTTAACAATTCCAAAGTGAAGGAAAAATGTATCAAACACAAAATCTTCTCAGATCATGGAAAAATTCATCAAAAACTGTATGAAAATACAATAAAAATTGAAAAATTGTCGTGAAATTTCATCAAAATTATAAACTTATTAATAATTCATGAAATTAAAAAATCTCATCAGGAAATTTGCAAAAATCAAGGAAATCATCCCAAATCACCCCCTCCAAAAAAAAAACAAAAAATTGCACAATTTAATTCAAAACTATTACCTATTTTGAAAATACAGGCGATGGAGAAAAAACCATGTTTCATACGAAACCATCCAGAAATCTGTCCGTAGAATCGAAAAATTGCTCCAAAATTAGAAACAAGATCGATGATTATCCTGAACGGTTGGAGAGGGAGAAGGGGTTCATACAAAAACATCCAAAAATATATTCACAGAATCAAAAAATTGTTCAAAAATTAAGCATCTATTCAAAATGATAGTATAGAATTCTTCAAAAAATCGCCCAAAATAGCGAAAATCGTCGCAAATAATCACGAAAACACTTCAAATCGTAGAATAATTTCAAAATGATTTAATAATAAATTGAAAAAAAAATCCTTCAAAAAGATGAAAAATTCGTATCAAAATCCAAAACGTGAAAAAATTCGATCAAAATTCAAAAATTGCCGTAAAATGTTTTCAAAATATTTCAAAAATCAATTCAGAATGGTACTCGTAAAATTGATCGAAATTCAAATAATATCCATAATCCATCAAAAGTCATCTCAAGATCAACAGCAAATGGAAGAATTATAAAATGTCGATAGAATTAACTTCAAATTGCATGAAATTCGATCAAAATTGAAAGAGGTACATACAAGCCCCCTTCACCACCTTACAAGGAGGAGGAGATGGAAAATTCCAGATTGCATGAAAATTTAATCAAAATTCAAAAAGATTCCTATAGGTGAGGGGGGTATAGAAGAGGAAAACTCCATCCAAAATCATACAAAAATATGCCAAAAGTTGCAAACATTTTTCGATTGCAGTCTCACTTCTTCTCATCGAAATTTATTCTCGAGAAAAAACGTTTCATGATTCATGATCTCCTCAGTAGAACAGTAGATGTTCCCAAAATTTTCAATTTTACCCTCCGTACCGAAAGTTAATCTCTTCGAAAAAAATCCAAACCAAACCGGTTTGAACCATTTTTTCTTCAATCCTTCACCGGGTAAAAAAAAACTATAAAGGCCCACCGATCGAGACTTAACAGACACACTGTACGTGCAGTTGTCAACGACACGTCTTACATTAGTCTTACCCGCCTTTATGTTATTTATATCCGTTCTTTTTAGTTTTCGCTGCCTCACTGGGCGACTTTAAAGAATCCCAGGTGTGTGCCTCGCGGTACAGCCGCTGAGCCGCAGCCACATTCATAATAATTTTAATGCCACGCGCGCCATAGCGCCGTACCTAGTTCATTTTGCACCTGAGTACGCGTATGTGTATTATCACTCATGCCAGTACCTAGGAGGAGTAATATTCTCGCATTATAGCCGCAAACAAGGTCTACACTGTTCTATGTGCTTATCGTCCAAAAACACACAATTCCAATTCGCGTCCACTGTAGGTACGTGTATTTGCGTTTTGTTTATCTTTAACCTACAAGATGGGATAGCGAAACACGAAGCTCGAAAAAAAAAGAAAAAGGTAAGAGGGTTTTCGCTCGTCGAAAAAGATATAGGATAACACCTTCGGATTAGCTTTGGCGATATATGTACTTGGATACGTATAACGGCCGCAGCGATGTACGAGTAATGCTCGCTGCTGTCGTTTATTTGGGCGCGTTATTTATTGAGAATATCGCTTTTGTTGGCCGAACAAATGTCCTAGCGTGCTTTACAGAAGGTATTGTAAATATTCTGCATTTCACCATGAGCATGAGCACCAATACCGCCGCCTGCGACTCCTGCGACGACGCTGCGGCCGAGTGGCGGGTTTATACAGATGGGTTCGTCGAACCTTTATCTGCAATTGATTCATGATAGTAGGATACCGCCGATGAATGCCCCATACATCACGTACGACCAGAAAATTACTCATAATGGGATCGAAAAGTCAACAATTCTTTAAGCCTATATAGAAACTCGAGGTTTGTGCGAAGTATAGGAGTAAATTTATACTTCAAAGGTCGGTGAAAGGCTTTCGACAAGTTTGTGTTGGACAAAAATGAAAATTGATGCCGGTTTTGATTCAGGGGTTCAAAAGAATAGGTCAACAGAAATCAATTACTAACGAGGATAGATTTTATTAAATATATTTCCAAATGAAAAATGAATTTTTTGACATCAAAATTTGATGGGAAATGACTTTCTTGGAACGATTTTGAAATTTCAGGAGAAAATTGAAAAATTGCTGGAGGCTCCAGAATGATACGAAAATGAACATTTTTTCATGTTTGGGAGTTCAAATTGAAAGAATGATTTACTTTTACATTGATTCATTTTGCTCAAAAAATCATATTTCATGAAAAGGTTTAAAAATTGCCCTTGAACCAACTTTTTTGAATTTTTAAAATTTTCAAAAATTCACCAAAAATCCAAAATATGAACTTCAGCAATTGAAATTTTGGTTGAGAGGATTTCACCCCTTCTCTTTGAGTCTAGCTTGTTTTCGTTCAAATCAGAGAGCACCAGTTCAAAAGGTTCCCTCGAAAGAAGCCCAACTTTCAGAGGCGATGGAAGGGGGTCAAACTATTCATTAGCTAAAGCTACTCGCAAAGAGAAAAACTCCATTCGAACTGCATCCAAATACATACCAAAAGCACTCGACGAAATCACTTCCCATCGTTTAAATTACTCAACAGCTTCGAAACAAAACAACCTAGACTAAAGTACGTACTATACGTACCACCAGCTACCAGGCAAATTACAACATCGTCAATTATTCACTCGGCTGGGGCTACTTCGAACCCATTTCACAAGCGAAAAAGTAAATCTATCATTTTCGTAATTGTCATCAGCGAGTCTGTATGCGTCGTAAAACACATATTTACAAGTTACTTACCCATTGAGCATTATTATAACGGTCGTCGGTATTCGGTAAGTTAGCTAGAATAGCTATAGAGTAAGTAACGTAAGTACACCGAATACCAAAACGAACGCATCGTAGATTTACGAAGATCTAATGATGTCGCCAATATAAATGTACACCGTAGTTCCCCCTAATAATAAAAGAAGTTATTTTCAACCATACTAAACAGCCGGAAGTATTACTTCCTCTATTGTCAACTTCTTACGTATACTCGTAAATATCGCGAAATTATCATAAGAATAAACACTCCGGTACGTTATAAAGCGATAATGGTCCGGGCAAAAGAATATAACGATCATCTTTTTTCATAATGTTACCGACTTTGGAAAAAAAATGGGTGAAAAATTTTCGCAATAAAATTATCCTATAGGTACGTACTACGAATATAACCGTTGCAACTTGGCGATATCGAATTGCACTTCGCAAATCGAACTCTCGCGCAGTGATATGTGCAAAAGGAAGCCAATACACGGCGAGTGTAACCTTCGACTTGACAAATTGGCTTGCTATATGTATAATGAAAATTTCGTAAATTCGCTCGACCTCATAGTCAACGCCAAAATAAATACCGCATCAGGGAAAAGCATAAATACGGTTTAATTCGTTAATCGATTATTGCATTCGGTTACGTCAATCATGGTGCTACGATTTCATTTCATTCTTCTCTTATTGTACTTATTATAATTCCGATTTTATTTTATTGGCGGTTTTCCCTCACTATCTGCCTGCGTTTTCCTCCACATCCCTTCCCTCCTTTTATTTCATTTTCTCTCTCTGTCTTTCTCGTTGCGGGTTTCAACGACGACGTTATCTTACTTCGCGTTCGACTCTACCTTGACATACTTCGCGCGACTTGATAGGTCAGAGCGTGTTGTTTTAATAGGTCTAGATAATGATCAAAGTTGAAAAAAAATTTTCTCAGTACTCCTTCGCCCCTGCCGCCTCTGGTGCAGGCTACGTAATTACACCTCGTTGACGAATTTGTCGAGAAATTTAGACGCCGGGTGTGCAGCGCAATGTACTAGACTGATTTGTTTAGCTTTTATACCTGTGATTTATTTATGTATGTAATATGTTACGGTGGTGTGAGTAGGTAATATACTTTGTAGTAGGTGGTGATGTATATTTATTTCGCATTTTTTTTCCTCTCTTATCTTGAATACTTTTTGAACACGTGCATATAATGTGGCACAAAAAATTAACAAAAATAATAGCGAAGAAAATTTGGAAGAATGTATCTGGGTCAAATTTAAACTAGGTAATGACCTATTAAACGTAAATTCAAAACGCCCTTGAAAGTGAAAACCGTGCTCACTGCTCACCCTGTTCGAGCAGACGAGATGAGGAGAGGGAATACTGTTTTTTTTCTTGCGTACTTGTTGAAATAATGAAGTTTTATTTATTCTTTCCATCCTCCTGCATCTTAAAATTCAGCCAATCGTGGTGCATGTTGAATAATTTTGCTAAATTGCTGATCTTGGAAATGGAAGGGGCAGACTTTTGGAGAATTCTATGTCGTTTCTTTAAAGGTCATTCCATATTAAAACAAACCATTTCTGGCATTGGGTTTTTAACTTTTTCTAGAAATTTTTTTAAGAGTTCCTCTTGCATGATTTGAGTAGCCTCACCACGACTGGGGACAGACGATCTGAATGTTTTTGAATCTATACTGGTAACATTTTTTGCGTGAATATTGAAGTTTAAAGCCCTACAGGTGCCCTTTGGAGAGTTCTGGAGGGGAAATGTGGGTACTGAGCGGTTGGAAATTTTCGAATTGCTAATTTTACGGTTAATTCATTTTTTGAAAATGTTTCTTTTTTCAACAAAATATTTCGTACCTATTAAATATGCCAAAATATACAAAGATATCATCTCTGAAACTGGGGAAATATTTTGGATTGCAGTGGTTCCAATTTTTTGGCCATTAGGCATTGCCTATTTCAAAAAATCGAAAAAATACCCAAAAATTTATCACATTTTGGTTTTTGAAATGGACACCATTCTATTCCAAAATATTTCCCCAGATTCAGAAATTATATCTTTCCATAGTTTGGCACGATTAAAGTGAAATATTTGCGAAAAAAATATTTTTTACGAAATTTAAATTCACTCAAAAATAAACGATTTGCAAATTTTTAACAGCAATGGCCTAGCAAAAAATAGCCAAAAACTTGGGCACAATTTTTTTTTGAAATTGGCAATAACAAAGGGTTCCACTAAATTTGGTCAAAATCCTCCGACATGTGTTTTTTTTCGCGATCTACCTCAACGTCCCAACCTAAAAACTGAATCATTTTTCAAAGAAATGAAAAAATTCATGCGAACATTGGTTTGTTGAATTTTCAAAAATATTATTTCGAGTTTCAGCTGTCCAGATCCCACAACGAGGTGGGGAGGGGGGGTGACATTAATTTCATGACAGATTTTCATAATTTTCAAATGACCTTTTTTTCTTTTCAAAAAACCGTATAAATCATCGAAAATGGTCATTTTAGGATTTTCAAAAATTGAATAAAAATATTGAAAAATCAATTTGGGAAGCTGAAATTTTGGGTGTTGAGATTCCAGACCATCATCGTTCCAAAGATCGTGGCCCCGTTTAAATCGGAGGTGGGCACCTACAATAATTCCATCGTTATTCCTAAAATTCACAATCATTTTTATTACTCAAAGAGTCATAAATACTATTTAACACCTCCTAAGAAAAGTGAAACTTGTTGATAATAATCATCACTGTCGTTTTCAAGGTACCTTCCCCCAATATACTCGTATTTAATGGTTTTACAGTTAGAAAGAAAACATCTAAAGCATAGTGAGGGTATTTTTTTCACAACTTACTTCCGCAGAATTTTGGATAATTTCTCATTTTTTTCTCACAAACTTTTCTGAAGAAAAATAATCCGGATAAAAATAAAGATAAGTACAGTTTTTGGAAAATGAAATGTTCAAGGATTTAAAGAATTTTTCCCCCTCCCTTCCCATAAAAATCACCAAGTTTTGCATTTTTGTGTGCGAATTCTTAGTATTATTTTATGATATCATTAAAATCGTTAAGAAGATGTCTTTTCCTGTACAACAGCATCCTTATTGTTCGGAAATATTTTCATGTTTTAGAGCATTTTTTGGAAATTTTAAGGGAATTTTGAAGAGCATATTCAAGATTTTTTGGAGAAAGAATATCCGAGCTCTGCTCATAACCAAAATTTCAAATGCTTTCAAGTTCATTTTTGGATTTTTTGGCGAATTTATGAACGTTTTGGAAAATTCAAAGAACTGTTTTTCATATTATCATATAAGCATGATTACTTCAATTCACTCCCTCCTCCTCTTCCTCTTCCTCTTCCTCCTCCTTCTCCTTCACATGTTATTGTACCTGAAGTTCATTTTTGGCCCTTCTAGAGCCATTTGAATTTTCTGACGAAAACTGAAAACTTGAGCACCTGAAATTTTTGTGAAGAGGGTTATGACTTTATGAGAGAAGGATTTTCGATCTACCTAGATTTTGTTGAAATCGAAAAGTATCAGTTCAAACGATTCCCCTTGAAACGTAGGTATTTTTTTCAATTTTCATCAATTTAATCTCCCAATCGTTGATCAATTTTCTCACAGAAGGCAAAAGAGTAGAACGTACAGCACATATGTACGAAGTTTTTGAAGAATGCATCAAACGAGATCGATTTTTTTCCAACCTTTATTCAAAAAAAAATATTCATCACGGTCAGATGATACGGCAAACATGGATATTGGCCGGTATTGCGGTTAATCTGGTTTTGTATATGGTTGTGTCGCGCATTTGCAGCAACTGCAGCCACAGCATCCTAGATGTATTTAGATGTACATAGCGGACATCGATAATTCTAGGAAGCGTGTGTACGCGTTTTTTTTTCTCTATTTCATTTTATTCAATCATGCGATGTGTGTAATAATTACATTTGTCTCGTAAAACGACGCATGTATACCATAAGATACAGCGGCGATGCAATGCGATGCATTTTAATGCGCTTCCCCGCATTCAGCGGTGCATTTTTAATTGATGCGGATCGCGTAATATATTATTGCGAGTTCGATTCGACGGATTTGATCTTGATGATGATGAGGGTATGGTGAGAAGTGAGCAGAGTCTACATACTCGTAGATGTGTTTATTTTAACTTGAGTGCGGAATTTTGTCCCATGTTGGATACAAAATGCTGACTGTGGACTGTGCAGTGTGTGCGTCTGTCTCGGCTCTCGTTCGGAGTGAACATGAACATGTAGTAGGTATTGCGAATTCCGTTCTTCGTAAACGAGAATTGAGTATACGACTTCGCAAACGCGCGTTAAATTTAGTTCATATTGAAAATTCCACGAATTATTCGTATAAGTAAGTATACAGCATCTGGATGCTAAGAGTAGGTACCTACGAAGCGAACGAGGGATGCGATTATTCACGTAATGTGTAATAGGTATGTTATACGACGTCGACGATACCCCTAGGAACCTAGTTCGGGCGAACTACGACGATGAGCTAAACGCATCGCCTGCTCATATACTCGTAGACGTATCTTTTACCTATCTCGAGCTCACCTATACGTGCGTTCGTACCGAAGAATTTTTAATATAAGTAGTTTTTCTACATCGAATTCTCAAAGTATTCTGGTCTATATCGCGAAATGAAGTTGCACAGTTAGCTCGCTGAGGAGAGAAAACGATGAAGAATGGGCTAAGAGCTAGAGCAGCGACAGATAATTTCAATATTACAGCATACGTACTATGTGGGTATGACGATTCAATTCGACTCGACTCGACTCGACTCGACTAGTCTCAAATACACCTATCTAACGTAAGTACGATAGTATGTACTTGCTTATTCGCTAAGCTACGTACACGTATGTATGAAAGTTTTGTAATTACGAGTATACCGAGATGAGCTTGTATCGTAGAATTTCAAAGCGACCTTGCGCTTTGACCGCAACATCGACACCGCGCCACCGGTAGGTAACACGATGATGAGATGCAGTATACGATACGCATTGCGAAAATAAATTCACATTTTTCCTCGTCGTCGTCGTCGTGTAATTAAAAATTCACACCGATTTTCACCACCATCGCAGAGTCACGAAGCAGTGCTGAAGGAGAAGAAATTACGAAAATTTTTGCTGCCTGCTAAGATAAATATAGTAGTATGTATAGGTATTATACAAAACATGGTAGATTTTATCGAAATGCATATTATTAAAGAAAGATCCTCTGTTTTGACTCAATCATCAAAATTACTGAAATTTTCTTCATCGAAAGCTCAAACATTTATAGTTGTTCAAAATAGAAATTTTTTTTATTTCAGCCGGTTTTTTGGCCCAATTTCTCAACATTTTCGGCGACAAAATTGAAGGGCCTTTTCATGCATTCTGAAGTATATCAGAAAGCAGGCAGATTTCTAATCCTTTTGATAATAAAATTCACTGATTAGTGATTAATGTTTCAAAAAACAAATCATTTCATCAGTTTTACCTAAATTCAAAAATATTGATGAAAAATGATTGAACAGAAAGCCCAGTCTTTTTAAAAAAAATATTTTTTCCCTATTTCCCACATCACTTTATTCAATTTTTTTTGCAGATTTTCAAAGATCAACTACACATAGAACAGCGAAAGACGGGAGGAGTCCATTTTTTTCAAACATTGAGGGTCAATTTTTCAATTAATCTAGAAAATTTTTGCTAAGTGTATATGAAGCCAATTAGTAATATCGAGATGCGAGGGGAGGGGTTGGTTGGGACGTCTTTCATTTTGAAAGATCGATTCTATCTAATCACTCTCAATAGCTAAATTGTTCAATTTCAAAAGTTTTCTCGAGTAAAAAATTGAAAACAACGCTTTTTAGCAATTTTGACAACTTTTTTATATGTGGTTGCAAAAAAAATAGGATTTTTGCAATTTTTGCAAAAAAGCAAGTTTTTTGGTTGTTTTACCTATTGAGAAAAGTGATTTTTTTTAGTAACTTAAGTATTTTTTACAAAAAAAAAAAAAAACGATTTTTTGTGTCCAAAACAAGCAACACTTTCTGGAAATGTCCAAAAAGAAAGTTTTTTTTTGGAGATTATGAAAAAAAAGACTTTTTGTCAATTTTGATAAAGAAGTAGGATTGAGTTTCAAGGAAAGTATCTTCGGGAAACTGGCCATTTAGAAAATAGGCAATTCGAGGATTTTCCATTTGGAAAAACTTATTCAGGGGGAGAAACTTTGCTGAATTGGTGTTTTTTAAAAACTTGTCCTATTGCTGAAATTTTAGTAGTATTCAAGAAATTCCCAAAAAAATTAATTTTTCCCCTTGATCAGGGCGAGTTTTTCAATTGTTTTTTTCATTTCAACTCATCAATCAAAACATACCCAGTTATTTTGCAATAACTGGTTCGTTTTTATCGAAATTTTAAAAATAAATTTTCAATATTGTTTGCATATTTCAGCCAAAAATTGCATATTTTGACCTAAAAAATGCATCAAATGATGTTACATGCGGATCTTCCGTTATTTTTGAGCATAAAATTCACAGCTCTAGCTTATTCCTTCGCAATATTCGACCCGCTTTTTGACCTCAGGTCTTCCGAACTCTTTCAATTTTTGTTTAGAATATTTAATTATTCAATAAGAGAAAAAAACATCCTAAATTAGCGCCCAAGTTCAGAAGGAGGGAAGCAGGATGGGGGAGGAAGTCGAAAGACTGTTTCTTTTTGCAATATCTTGTTAGACTTGACTTCAGTGGTACTCGGAGACGTCCCCTCCCCTAAGGAAGTCGAAATTCAACAGGAATATGACCTTGGGTTTTTGATTGCACATTATCCGTACCCCCTTTTATCAGATTTTGAGTACGTAGGGGTTTTCTGAGAATGAAGGTGAGATCTCATCAAAAATCTGTGATCATAGCGTCATTAAAAATGAAAAAAAAAAATTATGAATTTTCAATTTTTTTTCAAACCAAACATTTTTTTGTGAGTTAAGTATCCAACGAACGTTTAGAGGGAGAAGAATCATTAAAAGTGGAAGTGGATCACTACAAATTATTTTTAAATCGTTCAAAAACCGAATGAAAAACGTTACCGGTGGATTTAGACTCGACAGCTTCGACGAAATATTTCAAAAATGGTCCTATGTAATTTGAGTCGTAAAATTCTTTCCAGGCACATCTTCATCCAATAGGTAACTTCTAATTGGAGCCTAGAGGCGTTGCAAAATAAGATGATATCCAATTTCCTATCGACTTGAAAATTGATGAAAGAGTGGTTGAAATTTACAAAAATGAGATAATTGAATGCGATTTCTGACGTAACTTTTTCGAGACAAACAATGAGGGTTCTCTTACCCCACATTCAAAGTTGCAGGAGTTTTAAACAATTATTAAATTTCAAGAAAAAAAATTGTTTTTCAAAATTTTGAAATTTTCATTTTTCTCGAGTCCAATAAACTGGAGTCCCAACCAGTTCCACTTTTCAATATAACACAATTTTTTGCCACTTTTTAAAATTTGAAGGAATTGCAGAGTGCGGTAACCTTTTTGAAAAAATGTCAGCATGGGATAAAAATGTTTGTGCATTTCGATCATAGACACCGGATACGCCTGAACATTTCTCCATCGAAGAGGTCCATGCACTCAGGTCTGTTGTACAGATTACGCTGATGTTTGAAAATAGAGTGAATTTTTCCATATACTCGTCGAGTGTTTTTCGCCTAGTCAACGTCTACGCTCGCGTTGTACATATTTCTTTTTTTTTCGTCGTCTTCTTTTTCTCATAGAGTAGAAGTACATACAAGGAATACTTAGATGCATAGAGGTAATAAATTCGTGTCTCGGTGACACGTCGTCGTCCAAGGAATGAAAGAACCGAACGAAGTAAAGGAAACGGATGAAATTTTTCGGGTAGACGACGAGGCATCTTTACCAGTCTTTGGCGAGGTAAATTAAAAATGGCCAAGTGGGTCATATTTTTAACGGCGTTGTCACTGCGCGAGTGAGCTCAGCGCCGTTGGTGTCTCTTCAACTACACGTTGTCCATTTTAAATGAAGCTCTGAGACGCTGAATATGGCGAGGTGTACTTAACTTACGGTTTGTTCGATGGATCGTACCCCCTACTTCTGTTTCCTTCTCATGTCTTTTCGTATGCTTTCGAAATCATATAACAGTCTGTTACATGAGAAATTGAAAGACGAACTCGACCAAGAGCTGGGGTTTTCTTACCTTAATTTAGAAGACTGGATGGCGAGGTGCAGAACGACTGAATGAGAGGCTAAAACGTTTAAGGTTTGGAAAATGAATACTATGATGGATGCGGTGTTATTGGAAGAAATCGAGATAACTTTTTAAAAAAAAAATTAAAATGTTCACGTTTTTATACTTATGTTAGGTATTTGGTATAAAGTACGTGAATCAGTAAAAGTAACGATTAAGGGGACAGAGAATTCCATATAGAGTAATACGACTGTCTAAGAGTACACATAATATGCACTGTACTACGTACTACACATGTACATACGTATAGGATATGGGTAGCTAGCTATACTCCATTTTTTCATCGACTGAGTACTATTTTTTTTCCTCGACCGATTGAGTAATTTTTTTTCTTACCTCGATCGACTTTTTGTCGTCGATAACGTGATTCAACTTGATAATATTGTTGCCGGAGTGTTCGAGTCACGCTCGAATGGGCTTGTTCTAATGTGAATATAACGCTTTGCTTGCTCCGAGAAGACGGTGCGGCGGCGTGGTTTCTTTTTACGACTTCCTCGATGGAAATTAATTTGGAGGTGGCCGCAGGTGGCGATGGCGATGGCGGCGCGTGTTAATTGGATTGCCGATGTCGATGCGTTGTGTATATGAGATGGAAATACGAGTACTACGCGATCGCTGCTCGCTGCATGGTGCGTGGACTGAGCAGGCCGCAGGGGACACGGGCCAATTTGGAATTTTAAATTGAATGCGGTGAACGTTGCAGTATATCATGATACAGTGTGAACTGAACTGGTGGCATTCGTGATTGCACCAAGGCGAAGCACGATCGAGATCGTCGATTGGAAAAATTGATATTCAGATTCAATGAAATGAACTTCTATATGCATGTGTATATTATTCGTACTTTACGGTTAGGACGATGTATAATCGGACTTTTCAACTCTATCAGCAGGGAATTTGAGAGGATTTTCAGTCTCTGGAAAATCTACAACCTTTGTGTGAATTTTGGAGGCCTATTTGAAGCGAGGGGTTGAATTATGAAAAACGGCGAGCATTCCTCTAGGCTCTAAGAATTTTCACAATCATTTTTATCAATCTGTTTAAATTTACTTTTTTGCTTAAATTCATTTTGCATCCTCTAAAATGAATTGAAAAATATAAATTTTGAAACCAAAGTGGCAAAAAATCACGATTTTTTCGAAAATGACCCTGCTTTGAGAACCCCTGGTCATACCTCCTGCCTCCAGCGGATTTTTGATATTTGAAACTCCCACAAAATTTAATCAAATAAAGTTGTAAAGCTGAAATTCATTCTGCAAACTAATTTCAATACGCTACGAAGTTGACTGCAGGTGGATTTCGAGTCGTTTTGGAGCCTCCAGCGACTTTTTGAATTTTTCAAAACTTGAAATTTCCCCAAAGTGTTATCAAGTGTAGATGGAAAGCCCAAATTCACTCTGCACTCCAATTTTAACACCCCCTGAAGACGACTTCAGGCGAGTTCACATCATTTTGGAGCCTCCAGCGACTTTTTGAAAATTACTGGAGTCTCAAACAGATCTTTAAAACTTGGAATTTTCATAACATTTTATCAAATGGAGTTAGCACGCCGAAATTTACTCTGCAAACTAATTTCAATACAATATGAAGTCGACTGCGTGGTGGTTTCAAGTGGTTTTGAACCTTCCAGCTAGTTTTTGGAAATTTCAATTTTCCTAAAAACGCCATGAAATCTTTCAAAAAGTTGTCGGAGACTTCAAAATCACTTGAACCCACCTGAAGTCGTCTTTAGAGGGTGTTAAAATTGGAATGCAAAGTAAATTTCGGCTTTACATCTCCATTTGATGATATTTTGCGGAAATTTCAGGTTTCAAAAATCTACTGGAGACTCCAGTAATTTTTAAAAAGTCACTGGAGGCTCCAAAACGACTCGAAATCCACTTGCATTCGACTTCATAGCGTATTTAAATTAGTTTGTAGGATGAATTTCGGCTTTCCAACTTTATTTGATGAAATTTTATGGGAATTTCAAGTTTCAAAAATTTACTGGAGGCTCCAGAACTGTTCGAAACGGTTTGAAACAGTTTCCAATCGATTTGGCAGGTCGAAAATAGGGAATATCCCAAATTCCAACTTTCTAGGTCAATTTGGTAAAATTTTGATTTTTTCCTACATTTTTGGCCAAAATTTGATTTTCAAAAATTTACCAAAAATCGAAAAAGGCACTTGAACACTTAAAATTTTGACAAGTGATGAATTGTTGCCTGCTTTATCGATCTACCTTTTGACGGTTTAAAAAATTTCGTGCAAGTCCTGTTGGAACGCAAAATCTGCAATTTCGGCTGACCTGTCAATCAAAACGGCCGCCATTTTGTAAGTAGGACCACTTTTTTTTTAGGACAAGGGCTAGAAATGTCCCTTAGGATTCCCCCTTTCAGAAAAAAGTTGTCCCGGAGGATCGGCGGGAGGGGTGCAATAGATCCTTATGTGGGCCCCTCGACTATTAAAAACGCTGCAAATTTCGAAATCCATAAGCTGGTTTGGCCGTTGAATTTGAAAGATGTGATAGAACTCTATCAGCCTGAAAGTAGCCTCACGAGAGAAAGAACCAGAGGCATGAAAAGATGATGGTTATAGGTATTATAAGTTGCAATTATTATTAATACACAATCTGTCAACAACCATCTAGAAAATAAACGCAGTTTGAAGACCGCATTACGTATTTTTCTCACATAATAGGAAACAATAGGTATGTCTACGTACCTATAATAGAAAAATGCATTACGCAGCGTTACTTCATATTTATATTAGTTTTTTTTTTCATTCCATCGCGATATATTAATACTCATTCTCATCGTTTACGTAGTTGCGTATTATTATTTTCATGTAAATAACCGATAAGCTATACATCTACTTTATAACACCAACATCAGCAATAATGTATTGTCCAGGAGGATAAAGACAGGTTCTTATAGACCAATGAGACCATTTTCAACACCGTTTTACGGCCAATTATCGGTTTTTACGCACATCACACGAGACAGACCAGACAGACAGGCAGATAACTCTATCGTGATACAACGACGCAGAGAAAAAAGGGAATAAACCAGAACAAAATAGACCGGTAGATTTGAATCGAACGTCGAGATGTCGATGGCGTGAAGTGAATTTGCCAGAATGGCAGAGCGCAGAGATTGCTGCTAACAAGACATTAAGCACCTTTTTTTTGCTGCTATTTGCTCGATATAAGTGCACAAAGAGGGTGTGCAGAATTAGCTCGGTATACTAGGAGGACTACATAACAGGTAGATTCTGATTCATCGTGTATATCGATAATGATCTCCGAACGAATAAAGACTTCACGGATGATAAGCGTGCAGAAAGAGATAAACCGGTTCAGCGTCGATTGCCGGACAACGGAATGGACAAGCGAAGCCGCCACACACACAGCACTAAAACCGGCTAATTATTGTATTATTTGAAAATACACTGTATACGATAATTTAAAGCCATTTATTTCTTCCTCGCCTCGTCCACGTGCACCTGAAATAGTAGGTACAGGAGAGGAGAACACCACACCAAAGTATGCTACTACCAGCACGACCATTGCCTATACTTTGTTCGCCTCAGATCTCTGCTTTGGTTTAGTGTAGTAAGTATGTAATGTGTAACTGAAACTAAACCATTTCGAAACACAACTACCGAGTTACACGATGAGCCTGTATAAGCTGCAAGAAAGGAAAAAAAAGGGAAAAACATTTGTCGCGAGTTGAACATGAAGACCATGTCGGTTTGTCTTGCAGAACGATCTGATAACCATCTTTTCCACCATTCTCGTGTATTTCAAGGAACCTGTGCGTGTGGTTTTTTTTCCTCTTTTACACAGCATACGATTAAGAGTAAGTCTAATGTAAGTCTACGTATGAGTATGTACTCGCAGAACTAGCGAGAAGTACCACGTATAGTCGTCTTGCGTACGCCAAGTTCGCTATTTCATACGATTAATTCACTCACACAACCATCATCTCGGCTCGTTATAATAAAAGAGCCAGCGAACGTATACGTTCGGTTTGATTTATAGTACCAGCGTACCGAGTGCAAATTAATAGCTGCCATGTGAATCGACTCTTTACAAATAAAGGTGCTATGACAAACGGAGAAAGAAAGATAGAGAAACAGACGTGATATGTGTAACTACCGCCAGTGTATCAAAGAAGAGATGCGATGAATCGTACTCACATATACACTTGTACACGTTCTCCGCACAAGTGCCAGAATGTCTGATTGTGAAACTTTTTCACAGATGTGGCGTTGCAACTTTATGGTACATACTACCTGCCATGCCATGCCACACATCTTCTATGTGCCAGACACGTTTGCAAATTTATAGCCAACGAATTTCAAACCCAAGATTTAAGTCTAGACTTGAGATGAAAACCGAGGAGGATTCCAAATGTATGGAAAATTTGTGACTGGGTAAACAAGCTTGGGAAGTTCAAGGTTTTGAGTTTTGTAGACAATAGACTACAAAATGGCAGCGGTGAAGAATTATTGAGCAAAGGGTTGAAATATTTACGGGAGTACGGGAGTAAGGATGGTGGATGATATCAACAGATTGTTATCAATTTTCAAATATTCGTTGAAAACCTTCGAAAAAACGTTAAAATCACGTTTTCACGATTTCAACGAAGTAAAATCTCAGAATTGGACCCAAAAAAGCTCAATTATGAAAGTTACAGGAAAGATCAAACGAAAAATTACCTAGCACTTGTTAGTGTGTTTCAAATGTAAATTCTTCAATTTTTGAAAAAATACGCGTAAACGCCTTTTTTAGGGGTACCTATACCTAGTGGAGGGCTCTAAAAAAAGTGTTCAAAAATACGAATATACAGGGAGCTTAATAAAATTTTTTCATAATAGATAATTGAATATATGCCTCAAAACGTTACGATTCGCGCAAATCGCAGGTTTCTAGTTTTCCAGGGGTTCCCAAAATATCGAAATTATGAAAAATTAAAAAATAGGATTCTCAAGTACTAGCAGAAAATTTTTTTGAGCTCAAAATTTGGTAGGATGGAGATCCTGCAGATATGTACTAATTTGTAAAAAGCTTCTTAGCGGAGTTCGAAGGGGTAGGTTCGAAATTGTGGTTCCAAAATATCCCAAAAATTAACCCCTCCTAATTTCTGCCTCCGAGGGTATTCACAACTTTAGGAACCACTGGAGCCCAAAAAATGGTCATTTTGGGTTAACTAACCACAGATTCGTATTTGGGACATTTTTATTGCAACATTTTAAGAGTGGTCGAGTCGATAAACTGTCTGGTGCCAAAAAATGGCCTTATCGATACTCCTCCTTTGTAAAACTTTATCTCTAGGCGTTTCAAAATTATCTACCTATCATTTAACAACTAGCTTTCAGCTTTTAAAAATCCTTGGATTTTGGCTTTTAGCTTTCAGTTTTTCAATTTTGCTTTAAATGAGCCATTGAGCCATGATGTGACTTGGTAGATAAGTCACCATCATAACAACAACAAAGTAATGAAAACCCCGAAAAAAGGAAAAAAACTAAAATGTAAAAATGTAAAAAAAACAATATCTAAAATCAATTCAGTATTTAACGACCCTCATTGCTCCCAAGAGCCTCTTTGTCACTCCGCATTTTTCAATAATAATCGATTAATCATGCTTTGCTTGATAATCTGAGTCTCAAATCATGAAACAACTTACTCATTTTTCGATTCTTTCATTTTTTTAGATGGAAATTCAGAACTCACCTGAAACAAATGAAAAAAAAATCGAATTAGTTCATTGAAAATTATATACCAATGCAATATAAATTGATCGCATCAAGAATTTCGAGGTGTTCTCTAAAATGCATTGTCATGTACTCGTATGTAGAATCACCTAACTTTCAAAATGAGCCATGAAAAGGCATTTCCACTCATGTGGATTACCAAGAATTGAATTCAAAGTTCCAAGAGTCAACTTATAACCAGCAATTATAAATGTTTTAAAAAGTTTTAAATTGTAATCCAACTTTCGCAAACGCAAATTAGGCATAGATTGGTCAGGCCAGACAATTCAAGGGACAGGTATTTCCAAAAATTCGCGAAGATATCCAATTTGTTAGTTCTTTCATCGCCAACTGAAAATATCACCTCGTCATTTGTCAATTTATTCAAATTATCAGTACCTAATTCACCATAAAGAAATTGAAAATTGATCGAGTAAATTACCACTTATTCAACATATCGACACACCATTCAATACCATTTACAAATCCATTACTGTCAATTGACCAATCCAAGAGTATAAATCATCAGTTTTTTATTACTTGTTGATGATTGTTGCAATAAATCGATCGGTCTGACCCTGTGAGATAGGAATTGAACTGAAAGAGGGGAGGGGGGGAGGTGATTTCAATGATTTTTTTCAGTTACTGCATCGAAATGATATCCAAATGAATAAAATTCTAATAATGCTTAAAAATTCGAGATCACCACTTTAAACTAAATTTTACATCATTCAGATATTCCCTTGTTCCAGATCAACAAAAAGACATCCCATCCCTGACCAGGTTCCACCTGTTGAAAGTATGACCTCCCAGAAATCATAACTCTTTGCTAAATCCAATTTCCTCCCAGAAAATCAGATAAAAATTGAAATATCAAAGGATTCAAGTCAGAAGAAGACACAGCCCAGTTTTCCAAATAAATGACCTTCCTTATACCAAGAATCTCTACAATAACTCGCGATATTTTAGAGCCAGCCTATCAAACAATATACAACGTTACTTCGCCGGACAACACTGCCTAGCCCATAGATCATCAAGAAACCCGCTATCGAGCCAATTTTCTGCTCAAACCACACCACAAATCTGAGACTTTATGGTCTAGGTTGTAAAAATCATATTACACGGTTATCTCATATCCACAGCTGTAACTAATACCCATCTCAAATTCATAAGATATAGGTAATCCGTTACATGTTGGCGAATTGGCGCAAATTTACCAGCAACCTGCAGGAAAACAGCGAAGCTTTGCCGTTGACCCAGCTACAGACCTGCTATACCTTATAGTCGTATCGTATCTGGCATAGAGGTACTTGATACGGTACGAGTGAACGACGCGACCAAGACGACGACGCGATGCAGAAAAACAAAACGGTATGGTATGGCAACAGCGACGAACAGGAATAGGAAACCGGTTACGTTGCGTCGCCAGATTACAACATAAGTGTACGAGTACCTTACCTACCAAACGAACGCGAACAGGTACGTCGATAGGTAATATTTACGAAGAAAACAGCGTTCATGTTTTACGATACGATGTACGTCTACGTTGTAGGTAAAGATGAACCATAGGCATATCCATAAATTACTCTCTTTCCCGCAGAACCAAGTGCATAATGTAAATTTACGCCGATTCACAGTACTTGGTATAGCCTACTACGCTGTCAGCAGCATCAGAATTTTAAAGCAGTACCCCAAGAAGGCCCTATGACAATTACGAAGGTACAGCGTAACGGTGCAATTTGACTTTGGCCTTTATTTAAACCATAGCACACGCAGAGTACGGTCGATTAAAACAGAGAAAAAAATTTCCAAACAATACCACAGGGTCATCGAGACCTTCTCTATTAACACCGATAACAAATAATACACCACCGTCATTATTGTCGATGATTCGTTGAGGGAAGAGTAGGTCTAGGTACAATGCATCGTATTCAGATCATGGTATACAGAGTCAAAAGCGTACTGGATATTGGATATAAAAACCGTGATTGTAGTAACCCTTATTTCACACCTACGTGGTTTAATCAATTCAATTCCTTTATTATAAAAGGATGCAGAGAAGGGGTTCCGAGTTGATCAGAATTCGATATGAGGCCAACTTTATTCTTCATCACATCATCAGCATTCAGCACAGTGTACACTCTTTTGTAGAAATTATTTTTCCTGACAATTCTCGGATTTCCACACCAATTTTTCTGGGAAAGGGGAAGAAGGTTTCAATCTTGTGGAAAGGAGGCTTTTTGACATTTTACAGAAAACAGCACTTTTTATGGCAGTCTGGGCAGGAAAAAGAACTTTCTTACAATTTTGGTCAAGGCGGACAATTTTGGCTTAAAACAGGACTTTTATTTGACAATTTTAGCAATGTTCAAGTGTTTTTTGAGCAAAATTCATGACCTTTTCATGAGTTTTCATGACTTTCATGACCGTTAGACACCTAGTTTCAACAATTATGCCAAAAATGAACACTTCTTCGCTATTGAACCAAAAATTGACACTTTTTGACAACTTATCCAAAAAATGACACTTTTTGACAACTTTTTAAAAAATTGATACATTTTGACAACTTTTCTAAAAATTGACACATTTTGACATATTTTCCAAAAATTGACACATTTTGACAACTTTTCCAAAAATTGACACGTTTTGATAACTTTTTAAAAAATTGACACATTTTGACATTTTTTCCAAAAATTGACACATTTTGACATTTTTTCCAAAAATTGACACATTTTGACAACTTTTCCAAAAATTGACTCGTTTTGATAACTTTTTAAAAAATTGACACATTTTGACAACTTTTCTAAAAATTGGCACATTTTGACATTTTTTCCAAAAACTGACTCATTTTGACATTTTTTCCAAAAATTGACACATTTTGACAGCTTTTTCAAAAATTTACACTTTTTGACTTGAGAAAATTTAGCAAAAAAAAAAAATGGAACAAAAATAGTACAAATTTTCAAACGTGAAAATCAGTTGTTTTTTGGATGTTTAGGGTGAGGAAGGAGTACAAAAAATTATAAACTTACACCTTTCGAGAATTGGCGTACCTACCCCCCCCCCTCCCAAGAAGTGACCAAAAAAGGACTGCTCATCTCTCAGAGAACTTCTTTTACTAATGAAAAATATCGTGCTAACACTTTTTTCTATCGTTTAAAAATGCTGTGCTTATAGGTTAGTAGGTTAGTGCTTCCCACCTGAAGTGTCGTTCTTGAACCATTTTTTTATTGTTTAAATGATTATCGTGCAAATCACCTTTTTCATCGTTCAATTATATATCTCCCATTTTTTCATAGGTAAAACGCAAGATAGGACTTTTCTTTAGCATCAAAGACACAGAACTTTCATCCAGCGATTTCGGAAACAACATGTTCTTTTTGACAATTTTATCAAAAAATGGGACTTTTTGTCAATTTTTACAAAAACCGAGATTTTTTCTGCAATTTCGGCAAAACATTGTATGTACTTCGTTTACTGAAAAGGGGAGAAAACAGGATTTTCCTGCATTTTTGTAAGAAAACAGGTCTTTTAAAACAACTAAAGCAAAAATCAATGCTTTTTGAATGTTCACGTAGAAAATCAGGAATTTCTTAGCATTTTGGTAAAAATGAGGACTGTTTGACAATTTTGATACTAAAAAACTAGACTTTTTTTGGCAGTTAATAGTTATTTTTTACAAGTTTAGAATAAATTATGATTTTTGACAACGTTTTGCAGAGAATAGACACCCTGATTAATCCATTCATCATCCATCTCAAACTATCCACTCACCATCAAATGTCTGAAACGGTAAATCCACATCAAAAAACACTCGTTTACGCTGCTAATTCATACGTCTGTCAATTCGCATCTTGGACCAGACGACCTGAAAGTAAAAACCGTCGACGACGGTCTATGGCGGTCGCATTCTTCACGAATCTGCGCCGCACCTGAAAGACGACGACGACGATGGCCTGATATAATAGTACAGTGTTCCCTCAATACTTCACTTCATCATCAGTCATCACCATCACTATCATCATCTATGTAACACCTAATTACCTATGTGCAGTGTAACTTGTATGTAGTATGCCGTGATTGTGTTTATGTTGCAGAGACCAGAGACGACGACGTCGTTGAAAATATTCGGCAACGTCGCGTCGCCTCCGTTAAGAACCAGAGAGCCCCGTTATACCTGAAGCCAGACTTCAGCCAGGTTCAATTCAACGTTGTTGGCTAAATCTTCGCGTGCTAAAATTCGTATGTAACGTTAACGTTCGCTTAATACCTAATTAAGTATCTCTTTCTCCGCCATACACCACTTTAAATGACTATCCGTCTTTACATTACAATATTACAACGAACTCGCATTCTAGCATACTACTCTGCCTTTTAATATAGCAGCTCTATTCATCTTCATAAACGTAACTTCGGTTACTCATACTCAGCTTGTATTTGTAGTAAGTAGCAATGTATGTTGCACACGACTAACGTACTTATATAGGCACAGGCACTGCAGGTCTGGCATATACAAAATACTCATTTTTCCTCCTTACAACATGGAAGAGCCTTACACACGGCGGTGAAATAGCGGTAGCATTACAATTCCCTGTAACTGGTTTTCTTCTCTTCTTGTATAGGATAGGACTTCTAGCTACGATGCTGGATCACTTCCATAAATCGTCCGTAACGAAATATGTGCCTTGCCTCGTCTCTGTTCTCTCACTCTTGACTCTTGACGCGCTTCTGGTTGTATAGTTTCGATGCTCCATCATCTTCCTCAACAACAGCAATAACAATACACGCGAACGCGAGCCCAAGCCCGCCTCGATCCAACGAAAGGAAAATAAAAAATACAAAAATCACAATCCTCATCTTCACAACAAAATACTCTTTCCCTATCTTTACCATAATAAGTACATATCAGGCTTGTTCGACGCATCCAAGCTTCCGTTCTTCTTTCTCCCTCCATCTTCTACGTGGTACATACATATTAAGTAGATGTGTGTATTTGTTGCTGTACCCTGTTGTACCTGTTCTGCAATAACCATCCTTCTGTCTAGTAGATGGCCAATTTTCCCATTCTACGTTGTGTATAAAAAAACCGTTACTTAGGTATACCCTAGGTAAACATATTAGCTTCATTTTGCAAACATCTCGAAACTTGAATATAAATACGCGCGATTATACACCTTATATGTTTTTCGGCTAACCACCTCCGACCACTGACGGTTCATCGTACTGTCTACGCTGATAAGTATCGGCAATGACCTGGGCGTTGGTTTCTCATCACTGTGTATGCTTCCAAAACGCCGGCGTCGCGACTTGTTCAATCTTCCGGTCTGAATCAAGGGTACCGCACAAATTACCAAACTCAACATTTTGGGGTACTTTTATTCTTCATCGTACCTCTATGGTAATTTTAACGTCGTTATTAGATGTGTGGAAAAAGATAAGGTAGGTCTAAAGATTTCCTCTTTCTTGTCTGAAAAACTTTTCTCTTCGTACTAAGATCATCATCGATAGAATCGTCTCTTCTTCCTCGATGGTATATTTGAGTGAGCTATCAATTTATAAGAAAACTAGCAACGCAACCATTATTTTTGGACATTAAAGTCAAGTTTCGGGTGGCACCCTCTTTCTCACCTATTTCAATTGATTCATCTGTGGACAGTGATTGATTTGTTGTGATTTTTTCACCTTTGAGTAAATCATTCGCGAACAAATTAGCTTCAATTTATATTGATGGATTTGAAAAAGTCAAATTTTGCCACATTCTCTTTCATAGGATTTAAAATGATTAAGATTCAATTTGTGCTTGAACGATTTGTAGATTTTGAGCAAATCGTTCGCGAACGAATGGAGTCCAGAATTGGATAACAAGATTAAAACTGCTTAGTTTTGTAACGTGTCATCTACACTTAATTCCATTTTTCAGGGATTTATTCGTTCGCGAACGATTCTTCTCCACTGAGCAAATCGATCGCGAACGAATGAAGTTCAGAATTGGATGACAGGATTGAAACGACCCGGTTTTGTCACACCAATACACCATCCACACTTGACTCGATTTTTCAGTGATTCATTCGTTCGCGAACGATTCTTTTCCGCTGAGCAAATCGTTCGCGAACGAATGGAGTCCAGAATTGGATGACAAGATTGAAACTGCCCGGTTTTGACACACAATCTACACTTGATTCGATTTTTCAGAGATTCATTCGTTCGCGAATGATTTTTCTTGGCTGAACAAATCGTTCGCGAACGAATGGAGTCCAGAATTGGATGACAAGATTGAAACTGCCCGGTTTTGTCACACCATCGACACTTTACTTGATTTTTCAGTGATTCATTCGTCCGCAAACGACTCTTCTCCGCTGAGCAAATCATTCGTGAACGAATCGTCACCAATTATTACTGATAGAATAAATTAATAGTGTTTTGTTTTGTCTCTTGGTGTGAGATTGAAGGATTAATCGTTTCAGAGCAAATCGTTCGTGAATCAATAGATTTGTAATGTTTGTAATATGCCAAGTTTTATGGTATGTATTATCTTCTGATTTATCGGTATTTACTTAGTTCATTCATTCACGATCAACGTTTCGCCTCTGATCCAATCGTTCGCGAACGAATCCTCTTCAATTTGCCAATTTTGAATTTGTAAATGTCACGATTCATCATGAAAATAGAAACACAATTCACGAATATCGACAAGATGTTCTGAAATCGGTCAGAAAATGATAGTAGTTTACCAAATTTTGAAGAAAAAAAACGTGAGATTCAAAATCACGGCTTGAAAAATGAAAAACTTGAAGCCGAAAACCGAACTTTTAAGGCACATGCTCGACTTTCCATGATAAATACGAATACAAAAGTTGAGGGCTATAATTTGGAAATTTGAAAAAATTGTAGTGAATGTCCTGCTTCATTCTCTTTCCAGATATGGTACCTAATTTTCAAAATGGGATCTCAACATTCCTCAGGCCACAAGAACCCAAATTTCGATCGAAATTCAAAAAACTGACGAGAGTTTTAGCTGAAATTTATACCTAATTTAATATGTTCGATTTCTTTTCTCAACTTTTACAAATTTTTTGCACAATTTGAACATAATATTAGGCAATTTTAAAACCAAATTCCACACCAATCGAATGCTTCTCATGTTTTTCATTCCCTACTACACCCAAATTCGTACCCCTGAATTGGCAATCTGATCACCGCAAATGGTTCATTTCCTTCCTTACAAACCTACGTACCTACGTGTATATTTGCAAAAACGCAAACACCCTCGACGTTATCTCCCTGGAAACTTCTCGCAGAAGGCCACGTTTAGCATAAATATCGTATTAAACCGAACGAGGCACCTGTAATGTAACATGTAGGTATTCGTACTTCGTACATATACGAGCATTCCGTCTTCCCTTCAAACATAGCAATCGGTAAATCCACAGTAGCGAATTATCATTCGTAATAATAACGTAATAATTCAGTCGAGCGAATAACAATACGCATACTGGTCATACAGCGAAGTACTCGATGAAACGCGTTAAACGTATAATTACGTAGGTACGCTTTTCCAACCCATTCAGGGTAGCTCAGCAAAGCAAAAGAAATCCTACTAGGTCATGTAATCTGAGACCCACTGATTTTTTCACTATTAAAGGACATATCGGTCGAGGGGCTCGAGGAGCAAGATTACGACCTTTTTGCGCACTCCACATTGTGGTAATTTATAGGCATTGTGTAATTTTCTTCTATAAAATATTGAGCGTGTACTAGCAAACGAATAAAAAAAATCCATCCATAAAGAGAAAGGAAAAAGTGGGGAAAAAATTTCCTGCAAAAATTTACTTACATGATGAATTTTTCAATGCTGTCGTCGGCGGCGCCAACTTTCATGTACAAAGTAAGTGGTATTTAAGTGAGGTACTGAAAAACCTCTCACATGCTCGTATTTTTTTTTTTTACCTACTTCGCATCATCGTTCGAGCTAACTTCTCTATCAATTCGGCGCTATTTTATACGTCTCTTCGTTTGGCCTTCCTCGAAATACACACCTTTATCACGATCCTTTTGCTTTGTTTTTTTTCAGACGTGGTTTTAAGCGATTTTTAAAAAGCTTTTTTTTAGAGTACGTAAACTTATGAAGATAAATTTTTCGCAGCGAAACAAAAACGTCAGAACTGGGCTCCGTAGTCGGGTGCGGAGGACGGAAAGAGTTACGCTATAGTGTTTGTAATTGTCGCACGAGTCAAAAGGTCATCAGATGAATACTCAATTAGTGTGGTATTTTTAAATCATTTATTTATGCCTTTTAGCAAAATTTGCTGTATTAGTTTCTAAATCACATATTTGAACGGGGTGTCTAACAAAACTCCTAGACAAAAAAATCATGACTTTTTCATGACCTATTTTCCACATTTTTATCGCATGACAGCACCCTCCCTCCCAACAAAAAAAATTATTGTAGGACAGCAGGTATTTCAATTTTTTCATTTTTATGATTTTTCAGGGTGTCTACCGGAATTTTTCGGCCGAAAATCACTACCTTTTCACTACCTTTTTCACTACCTTTCAAAAAAAAATCACTGTCTTCCAAAATATTTTTACCCCCCCCCCCCCTCAACACAAGAACGATTTTACATTTTTTTTTTTTTTTTTTTTTTGGTTTGAACTATGTAATTTTTTACATTGGAGTAAGTACACGTTTTCATCAATTTGAAATCAATTCAACGATTTTATAACCATTGCTACATTTTTTCAAGTTGTTACAATTTTTCATGTGTACATGTTAAAAATACAAAACGAGCGAACTCGAAAAATTGACAAATCAACTACATATTTTAAGAATAAAATTTTTTCAAATATGAAAGATGATGTTTTTTTTTTTCATTTTTAGCAGTGACTTTTCAGGGTGTCTAGTCCAACATAATTTAAAAATAAAAAAGCAGGACTTTAACACGACATTTTTTAAACACTTGGGATTTTTCAAGAGGGGCAGGGGATGGACGAGGCAAAATCTTACATTAAAATTTTTCGCTTTTCCAATGTCTTCAAACATCCCAAGATTTTTTTCAAGCAAGCGGATGTCGAGAATATAATTTTGTCATTTCAAGTTTTCTTTTTATTTTCACCTTTAAGGTTCTCGTTACTGTAATAAAATTGGGCGAATCAAAATAAAAAATTTAAAAAAAATTGATGGAAAATTTGAACAACATTTGGAAAAAAATATACCAATTTTTCGAAAAAGCTATCGAAAATTAGTACTTTGAGGGGTATAAAAACGTTGCTTTCTTGGGCGATGAATGAAAAAGTTTATTATTTTTGCTTCAAAATTTTAAAACTTGAATGATTATTTTTTAAAAAGTAAATAAATAAAACTGTTAAAAAAAGCAAACGAGCCCGAATGAAGCGAGGTCAAGAACGCGTTCAAAAATTCATGTTTCAAGAAGTAAAAAGTTTTTTTTATGGAGGTAAAGGAGTATTTTTCTGATATTTTAATAATAAGTTTTTTATATGGAAAAAGAAGAGCAAATAGCCCGAGCGAAGCGAGGGCAAAATTTTTCAAAAATACGTAATTCAAGTTCTAAAAAAGTCAACAAATGAGCTATTTTTTAGAAAATTTTTCTTGAGTAGAAAATCGGATTTTCCATTTTTTTTTTCATTTTTCACTACCTTTTAAGCAAAATTGCTGAAAATCACTACTTTTTCACTACTTTCACTACCGACTTTCAAAATCACTACCTTTTCACTACTTTCACTACTTTCACTACCTGGTAGACACCCTGTTTTTTGAACAAATTTTTCTCTTTTTTTCATTTTATGATTTAAAAAATGTTCAATCAGCCTTTTTCGTTCACGCGTTTGCAAACGATGATTTTTTTTCTTTTTTTTTCAAAAATAATCACAGGAGAAAATTTTAGATTTTAATCGTCGCTAAAAGATTTTGATAATACGTGCTTAAATCGATGGATTATGTCACAAACATGGGAAATCCGAGTTTATAGGAGCTGAATTTCATTTTTACTCGATTTACAGTGATTTTTCGAAAACTGGATAAATAAGAAATCCACTGAAGGCTCCAGAGCGTTTCAAAACCGTTACCAATCGACCCGGAAGGTCAAAAATCGGGAATAAACCAAATTCGAACTTTCTAGGTCAATTTGCTAAAATTTTGATCTTTTCTACAGTAATTTTGGCCCAACTTTGAATTTTCAAAAATTCGCCAAAAATCGAAAAATGAATTTCAGCTCCCGAAATTTTGGCAGGTGGTATATTTTGGGATCCTCTTCCGATTTCCCTGTGTCCAGTACAAAAATTGTTGTGCAGCGTTTGAGATACTTCCCACGTGAGTTACTTTTTTGTTACTTTTGTTTCCAAAAAAAGTTATTGGGTTACTGTTTATCTTTCTTTTCACTCATAAACCATCGTCAAATGTCAGCAAATCAATAAATCAACATTACTTACCCATCCTTCTTTGTACATGGGTAATCTATTCGATAACTCATAGGTATAGAAAACTTGAACTCACCTGAAACAAAAAAGAAATACAAAATGGATTAATTTATTTGAATAAATAATTTTTCGCAATCATATTTTTCAAACTGCTAGAAAAAATCAGCCAATAAAATTTTGAACAAAAATTGTTCACTTTTCAGCAGAAAATTCGACTAAAAAAATCTACACTGCGACTCTATACCCTTTTTTCAACAAACCTGCAGAGGCGAAATTTAATGACCAATCAAAGACAGCTAGCTGAACATTGTAATACCCACAAAACCCATTAGCAAATCACTTCGGATCTTATAAAAAAGTATACCTTTTAACAGGTCAGACATTCTGAGAGAGCTCTTGGATTCGTCGAAAAGTTAAACGAAAACGATTTGCACTTAATTTTTTATACTTTTCAAGTATCTCTTTGGTAATTCGAAACGGGTTAGTCTTTCCCTCAAGATCAATACACGATAAGCCGCGAACCGAACCCGCGAAACTATAAATAATCAAGTGGTGAAGAAAAAAAATAAAAACAATAACAAACCCTTAACCTTCTCACCCTCTCGTTCGAGATACAATTTCGGTCACAACATCGACAAACCCTCCAGAGCTGTTATCGTTTCTAGTCGAGTCGCGAGCCGATAAATCTCATTTATCTTTTCCATCTACCTGGAAAAATTTTCATCGTCTGAAATCGTAACCGTAAAAACACTCTTAACCTTTTTTTTCTCTTCTCATTCTTTTGCACAGAGTGCTACGACACTGCGCCATCCATCCATCGCCACTAGCTCGTAAAAATACTTAATAAAAATACCGAATAAAAAAAGCATTTCATAATATAAAATTCCCCACTCTTCGTCTGTCGCCTTCATCCTGGCGAATCATAAATACCAGCATTACGTAACAGTAATAATAAAACTATATGTAAAAAAGAAAGAAAGAAAAGCTACATGTAAAAAGATCGGTATACGCGATTAGCCGAGTAAACTAGGTGTATGAAAGGATAGCGAAGAAAGGGGCATGGTAGCAGAGCATGGTTCTTAGACATTAATTACTCGATCGATTCGCTCGCACGGTCGGTCGCGCGATCCACCCAGTATACTGCGAGACGTGCACGGTGCGGTACTTTATCCGGTAATACGATATTTTGCGTAATACACCGCACCAGAATACTCGAGTACTTATAATATGAAGGAACGTCGTATACGGTGAAAATAATCGAATAAGTACACCTTAGGAATATTACTAATGTTCGAGTTGGTGGTGGTAGGGAAAAAATTCGACAACGTTCTCTTACTCTTATGGAATCTGAAAACGAAAAAAATTCACGAGACATAACACGACGTCATCCGCCCTTGTGGTAACATAAACAAAACAGTCTGGTCTAGGGAATAGTGGTCGCGGCCACGTAATATACAGACACACACACACTCTCGC
The DNA here is from genome assembly GCF_950023065.1 of Planococcus citri. Classification (NCBI taxonomy): domain Eukaryota; kingdom Metazoa; phylum Arthropoda; class Insecta; order Hemiptera; family Pseudococcidae; genus Planococcus; species Planococcus citri. Next base: position 58,808,312 of record NC_088677.1, on the reverse strand, counting down.
ATTGAGAGAGAGAGTAACATTGGCCTCCTTTTTCGGACCTTAACGCCACTCGGCGCGAGCTCGCGATAGACTCGCGATATGAAGGCGAAACGTACAAGAGGAGAGTGAGCTGTGATTTGATTTCATAAACATAATGATAACGTGTGTATTCGTCGTATATTTTGCGGTATAGGCTGCGGTGTGGTTGTAGGTAGAGGTACTCGACGTTGCGTGATTCGGACAAGCTTCACGATACCGAGAAATCTTTTTTTCATTACGAAGAGAGATGGCTGTGCCTGTACTTAATACTTATACAGAAGGAGTAATCGAGTTGGAGAAGGAGAGACACTGCATACGTAATTTGAGAACGTCTCTATATAATTCAACACATACGTACGCCTACTATATGTATGTATAAATCTGCAGCAACGGTTGTGCTGACGTTACGTCCTCCACACCTCAACAGCCATCATCAGCAGCAACACCGTAACCATGTAGGTCTCTCTCTCTCTACGTAGGTATGATCTTGTGTTTGCCAGCATCAACGCGTTACCGCACACGTTCGTATTATAAAATTACATTAACGTACGTATAATAATACCTGCATCGACATAATACACGAGAAGATCGAAAATTAACTCCTGAGCCCATCAGATGCGAGATGAATTCTTATATTTGTACGTAGTTACCATTGTTACCTACCAGTGTTTCTTAAAATAAGTTTTAGTGGTGGAAAGAGGGGAGGGGGGCTGAACATTGACTCGATGATAGTCAAAATTCGGCTTATTTTCAGACATTATCCAGAAAATTGACTGAATTTCAGGCTCAAGTTTTTTTAAATTGCTCAAGAAAATTTAGATGGGAACTTTCAATTCCCTACTGAAATTTTAACATATCTTTCTTAGGCAGCACGATAAATCTAATTAAAAATCTCCCAAATGTTAACCCAATTTGTCAACATTTTTCAAAACTGCTCAAAAAATATTTTCGTCAAATGTTTGAATTTTGTGCGAAATTTAAACCCATTTTGATGAAACTTTTTTGAAAATGCAAATAATCATCGCCCAATTTTCAACACAAAATTTTTTAAAATTGCTCCAAAAAACAAGTTCATCGAAATATTTGGATTTTTTGTAAAATTTCAACCCTTTTTGATAGGTCACATGACACTTTTTCAAAAATTCCAAATTGGGCTTAAAATTTCTCGAAATTACTCAAAAAACATTTTCGTCAAAATATTAGAACTTATCGCAAAATTTTAATCTATTTCAATAGGTCGCATGACACTTTTTCAAAAATTTCGAAAATCATGACCCAACTCTGGGCTCAACATTTTTCAAAAATCCTCAAACCCCATTTTCTTCACAATATTTGAATTTTTCGCGAAATTTCAACCCATTTTGACAGGTCGCAAGGTCACTTTAGGATAATTCTACAGCAACGTATATTTACTCAAAATAGGAGAAGAACTTGATTTTGAAAGTCGACTGCGCTTTATTATGCGATCTGTTTTTCGTAAACTTTAGTTCAATGAAGGTAGAATGAACGCTTTTATGCGATGGACATAATTTTTTGCGCCTCCGATTTAAACGCTTACGTATCCATTTGTTTTTGCTACATTAAACTGTGAATCATTCTTAAGGGACATGTGGTGCCAATTTATGCTTTTAAAACACGATCTTACTCCATGGTGTCTACTAAATCGAAAAAATGAAAAAGTATGACCTTTGGAAATTTTCACTTTTAGACCACTTTTTTCAAGAATAAAATTTTTGTAGGTTTAAAATTCAACTTTGATGGGAAAATTTTTTGCGCTGATCACTGAACAAATTATGAAAATAACATGTCAGGATATTTTACATTTTCAGAGTTGATTAGATAGCACTTAAATGTAAGTCGTACAATTGAATTTTATTTTTGTCTTTTTACTTATTCAATTTTGCAAAAATTAGTCAACCTGACAGGAACAAAACTAGAGGGGTTTTTTTGGTGAAGGGGTGGGGGGGGCGAACAATAAATTTTCCATGAAAAAAAAAATGCAAATTTCGCCGAATAAAATGACGAATTTTTAAAGTGAAATAAAAACTGAAATGGCAAATTTTGCCAATTATTGTTATTTTTGATTTTGAATTTATGGAAGTTTGAAAAACGATTTTTTTCTAGTTAGAATAGGGAGATAGAAATTGGCCCGAGCAAGGGCAAAAGCGTTTGAAAATTCTTATTTCGAGAAGTAAAAAAAAAAAACAATGTTTTAAAAAAAATTCACTTTTTTAGCTCAAAATTTTAGAATTTGAATGATGGGTTTTTAAAAACGTCAATTTAAAAATGAAAAGCAAACAGGTCCAAGCGGAGTGAAAGCAAAAGCTATTTTCGAGAAGCAAAAAAAAACAACGTTTTTGCAGGTAAAAAGTGTGTTTTTGGTGGTAAAAAAAAAACAACAACAACAGAGACCTAAGCGAAGCGAGAGCAAAAAATTTCAAAAATTCGTATTTTGAGGGGTAAAAAACAATTTTTTTTTTGATGAGTTTATTTTTTTGACAACACATTAATATTAGAATTCGAATGTACTTTTATTTTAAAATTTCAATTTTAAAAAGAAAGATAGGCAAAACTGTTTTGATCGAAGTGAGGTCAAAAGCTTGCGAAAATTTATGTTCAGAGAAAGTGAAAATAATAATTTTATATATATATTTTTTAGTAGGTAACATTATAGATTATTTTTTATTCATCTGCTTCTTTTGAATTTTTATTTTTCCAAGTTTTTCATGTTTCCCTTGAAAATGAAAAAAATTTGACTCGAATAAATTTTGACCGCATTCCAAAATCCTCCTTTTGTAGTCCTGCTTCTTTTTGTTCAAAAAATAGCCCTACAACAAAAAAATGGGTACTTTTTTGCAAAATTGCAAATTTATTCTCTTCTTCATTCAGAATTTTAATATTTTTTTCATGCGTTTTTTTTCAAGTGAAAAAAAATTAAAATTTGAATAAATCTCTTCTTACCTTCCTTCGTAGAAAAACTTAAAATTTTTTTTTGATTTTTTTTTAGAAAAATGTTGATTTCAGAAGTTTTTTTTTTGAATAAATGTAGAAACGACCACCTATCCCTCTTTTCCTCTCTCCTCATCTCCCCCAAATTAAAACATTTGAAATAAAAATTCCTGACATCCAAATAATTATGGCAAAGAATGGCTCATTCTTCAACCTCCCGACCTACTAGAGCCTCCCCAAGGCTGTTTCTACTCTCAATTCCATAATATCCAAACCATTAATGCACCACTTGGCAACCGTGTACCACGCTTATTTGGTTACTTAATGATTTGAGACTCGATATGCTTTACGGTATTAGTTTTGTGCAAAAATTAAACAAAAATAGCAAAATAGGTAGGCACCTATAAGGTATATGCAGACCTAGCGAACCAACAACGACTACCAAAAAATCAAACGTATACACCAAAAGGAAGTACCGGCTCGTTAGATTTCGTTTCAATCCAACAAGTTCCTGTCCACAAATGTAAAGATTTGGCCTACGCAATTTCCTTCTCTTTAAAATAGGTTAATTACGAGTCGGCGTATTTCGACTTGGAAACGATCATTGAAAATTTTTCCCTTGTTTTTCCTACCTATAATAAGTATTGTCTTGGCGAGAAGGTAAATTTACCGTGAACAAAACTTTACTTTTCGTATTAAAATATCAAAAATTATAACGTGTGGTAATTTAGCTCGATAAATTGTGTTGTATGTACGTTGAACGTAAGTAATTTCCAAACCTCTTTTTAGCCGAATCCACCTGGGGGTAAAAAAAATCCTTTCATTTATGGTATTCTACACCATAACCTTCTGCTTCCTTTCACCCTGATTAAATATAATCGCCTGTTAACCGATTTATTGACAACTGTGTTGTCGAATTCTTTTATAAAATTGCCACGTAATTAACCAAATAGACGATAAAGAGTAATGACAACGATGTTTGGCCAAAACAAAAATATACCTCGTCGTCAATCAGACATCACAATCCAAATCGATCAATGACACTGGAGTGTGGACAAATTAGTCAACTATGATAATAACGCACCTCATCGTATCGGCCCTCCTCTTCATTTCCTCTTGCCCAGTCAAAAAAACACATTAAAAATATCTCTCCTCGAGTGCAAATGAGGGTAGGTGGTCAAAATCGGAGAAAAGGGCGTGTATTTTTTCACATATCGACATCGTAGAACTAATACGAGTACCTACGACTCACCGTCTAGATACTCGTTTTAATATTTTCGTACTTGGAAACGATCATCATCATCAACAGCACCAGCAGCAACAGTATCAACAGCAACAGCAAGCAAAGTACTACTGCAGCAAGTGAAAGAATGATATAACATTCGAAATATCCGATGAATGTTAATTAATCTGCTGTGCGCGGTAATCGTTATGCAGCGAACAGAGCGCGAGCAAGAGTAACACAGAAAGGAGCAGAGTGAGGGAGCGAGAGGCACAGATTCAACACAACTTCCATACCTTCGTAACATTCCGGTTTCACGTCCGAAAACCGTATTCGTATATTCGCTAAAATTATTCGGTTATTCGTCGTATATTCACATTTCACAGCGCAGCTAAATGATAAGTAGAATTTTAACATTTTCGCATCTTTTTACGTAATTTCTTTTTTCCGTAACTGTAATTTTCACGTATACAAAAATAATGCTGGTAACCGGTTCGCCGCAAGACGCGGGCGCGACATCGTTCGGTTCGGTTACTTAATTAATCCGAACATAACTCTAATAAACTCTTTTTTGTAATTCGCCGAATAGTATGAGATATGTGATAATAACACGACTTGATGTTGAATTTATTTTTATTTTCTTGAATTTAATTTCATTTTTTACATGGTAGCGATTTGATTCAGATGAAAAGTGTGTTAACATTATGTATTTGAAATGAAGGAAACAGGCATGAAACCCACTATTTTTTTAGGGACTTTAGTGACTGAAAAATAGCAAAAAAGTGACCAAAAATTTGAAAAAAGTGACCTAATTTTTGAGAAATGCGAGCAAAACATATACTACGTATGTAGCAATCGTGGGGGAATTTTTTTAGTGCCCCCCCCCAATGAGCGTAGCACAGTGTTGATGTATACTAGGTTGTACCCTATTTTGAAAAGTTCAAATTTTGTAGCTCCCACCCCCCAAAAATATGACCTCAGGTGAGAAAATAATTCCTTATTTTTTATTTTCCCCCATCTGTAAAAAAGGTGGTGCCACCAGTAGCTCCTAAGTGGGGAAAAATGAAAAAAAATAAAAAAAAGAGTTCTATTCATGAACATTTTTTGTTTCTGCACCAGAATGTTTCTAAGTAATCCCATTTTTAAGAAAAAAATTTCCTCGGCCCTTCAAACCATATTGGCCCCTTACCTTAGTAAGGAGTCCCTCAAGTTGAAAAAAATCACAAAAAGTGATAATAAATCAAAGTTATGGAAAATTTGATGAAAATAGTTCATTTCCAAATTAGAATTGTTCTACATAACCCCCTTTTCAAGAAAAAACCATTGTTGGACCCCCAAATGATTTTGGCTCACTTGCATGGAGCCCCTCAAATTTGGGAAAAATAAAAAAATATTAAAAATTGACGTCTGTAGAAATTGTTTGCAATTTTTATTTATGTGCAGAATCTTTCTGAATAAACACTTTTTCAAGAAAAACCTTCCCCCTGGTCTCCCAAATCATGTTGGTTACCTATACTTAAAGCCCCTCAAAGTTAACAAAAATCAACAAAAAAATGAAAAATCCATATCTATACAAATTTTTTGATGATGTTTCATTTCTGAGCAGAGTACTTTTAGATAACCACTTTTTCAAGAAAAGCACCCTTTTTGTCCTCCAAATGATGGTGGTCCTCTTTCATGAGACCCCCAAAATTGAAGAATATCGAGAAAGATGAAAATTGATGTCTATAGGTACGTACCTACTCGTAATTAGGTGGACATTTTTCATCTCTGGGCGCAGAATGCAATTCTTTTTTCCAGAAAAACCTTTTCTCAGTCCCCTTTACAATGCTCACCACCTACCTACGAGTACATCTACATACATGATAGAGATCCATAAAATTGATTTTTTTTATTGGATGGAGGTGAAGTCTCCTCTGCAAAGATAGTTTCAAGTCCGGATATGTTTTTTTACTTTAAACTTGAAAATGAAATCTCATTGATAGAGATTCTTGACGATTTTTTCCAAGTTTTCAAGTGTTGCATTACAAAATATCAGAACGTCAATATGTCTTCTGTGAAAATTTGACATAATTTCACTATAAAAAACGTCACTTCAACGTTTCTCAAAGCCAAAATTCAGAAATTCGTCCTTTTTCTATAAGTTTTCAAGTCTGACATAGGTAGAGGTACCTAGTGCTTTTCTGATGAAGATCGACCAAATCCAAGCATTAAAATATGAAAGAAAAAAATGTAATAACAGTCATCTTTTTTCATTTTCTGGGGAAGGAGACAAGTTCCACCTATTCATCATGTACACAGGTCATAAAATATTTAACAGTATTTCTAATGAAAATGGGCCAAATCCAAGGTATATGATGTAAAAAAAATGTTTTACAGGACAAATCTTTAAAAAAGTGACCAAAGTCACTTTTTTTGGCCATTTCCGCCGAAATAGTGACAAAAAGTGACTTGCAAGTGAAATAGTGACAAAGTCACTTTTTAAGCGACCTTGTTTCATGCCTGGCAAATCCTTTATTTTTACCCAACTTCAAAAATTATGCCCGATTTTGATGCTTAAAATTCCAATCTTTGTGAGCTCTCAAATTTCAGATCCTTTCATTTCTGATTTGATGTTTTCAGAAAACCAAGTTTTAACCTCATAGCCTAATTTTCTGCTTCTAGAAGGTCAAGGCAGAAATAGTGCTTATTTATACGAGTTCATCGAAGGATACGCTTAAATTAAGTCCAAGAAACGTGGAAAGCCCATACTCAAATTTTGGTTTGACTCTTTATGGAATATCTTGTCAGTATCAACACAACTTACGACATTTTACATCAAAATCTCTAATACTTTGACACGAAAAAGAGCAAAAATGATAAAAAACTGCGAGTAAAATTTAAATTATAAAATATTTGAAATTTTCATTCTACGAAGGCAACATTGCAAAAACTTTCGTACAGCTCCGTCTCTTCTACATCTACCTACTTCTACACGTACACGCGCGTGTAATTTATAATAACTAATTTAACGGGGGAAAAGGCCTGTGCCCGCACTACTGCTTTCATCACCACGACGAAATATCAAACAAACTTTTTCGCTAAATTTTCATTCGCGCAGTATAAAAATCCGTATGGCAAACATTTACCTAAGTCGAAGTAAAAATTCATTACCGTTCGCGATAACTGGGCTGGTAAACATTGACAAAAACGAGCACAGAATTACTTTCTGGTGCGCGAAAATTTCACGCTATGCGAAAATTTCTGCTGTTGCTCCTTTTTTTTTTTACCCAACATGTAATATATATTTCGTCGAGATACGTAGATAAACATAATACCCGAAGTGAGCGATGAGACAAGAAGAGGAGAGGTACAAATACAAGTAACGTGTAAAAAATCTATATTATAACTTTACGACGAGATTTCAGCAGTCGACAGCTGGTTAATTAACGTGTACTATGAGATATTAACGTATAATATAAGCCATAGTAAGCGAGTATATCCGACAAGACAAGTCGTATTCGTATTAATGTGGTGTTTTCACATCATCCACGAGAAAAAGAGAAAGAGAAAGATTATCACATCTTGTACATACGAATTCATTCGAAACCGAAATAAAGAATGAAACAAATGTATGTGTACATACATACCATCTGCAGATAACATCAACATCTTTAGAAATAGAAGCTATAACCGCTGATGGGTAAGGGGACTGCGATAGTAGAAATAAGGGTTTTAAATATTGCCATTATCTTCACCCAATGAAATCGTATAAACGTATTGGGAAAATATTCTGTGTATTTTCCATCGTAATAAAAAAAATTTTCCACCTAGCGGAAAAAAATTCCTTTCAAATACGATTACAAGCTGCGAGCAACCGATAATATCCCTTCGTATAATCGTAGTACATTCAACGTGTATTCTCAACTCTCAACACGACGTGTGAAATGAAATAATGAACGAATACAGACTACAAACACACACGCCAGCCCACGAGTTCGCTATAATCAAACCAAACAGTCCAAATTCCAAGCTGAAAATATCTCTAATACACTTTTACTCGGGAAAATTGTTTATCACTGCACGCAACATAACCGAAAAAAAAATTATTTTTCGCACTAAAAAACACACAGAGGAAAATTTACTATAATACGAAAGAAAACCAATCACCTTTTTCTCTATAGACAGGTAAGGTACATCGTTGAATCTGAAAATAGTATCTAGCGATTTTTCAAAACTAATTTATTAGGCTTTTTTTATTTTTCGTTTTTCGTCTCGGTCGTTATACTCAATACACAATACACATAAAAGGTTATAAAATAATAAACGACCAATGAGATCGTAAATTCGCGCGAAAATTTCGCCAATTCTTGCTTTTGTTTCTTTCATACTATGAAGAAGACAAGAGAAGAAAAAGAGACGAGCGTGATTTTTTTTTCTATATAGTTTCTTTCTCGTCGAAAATAATTCGGCCGTAATCCGTTCGAAATTGAGAAAATTTCAAATTATATTAGAAACTTTTAAATGATAATAATACCAAAGGGGAGAAAAAACTTTTCAATTTGATTACTTTAGCGTGAACGTTTCGCGTATATTTTAGAGCAAAACTTATATCTTCGAAAGAAAAAAATCATTTCGATGAAGAAATAAAATTGTACATACTTGTTATATAGTTTTAATTTGTTACGAGTATTTTAAAAAATTAATATTTTAAACTGATTTTATTATTCGGAAAGATGGAGCGAATGGTGCGGTATACTGCTCCCTTGAGACACGAATCACATGATAAATCTGAATGACGAAATACAAAATATGAATTGGTTGGTAAAAATGTCACTGATTCAATCCTTAAACACAGGAGCTGATCGGACTCAGGGGCCATTGAGGCCATGTTTAAGTAAAAAAATAAAAAAGTAGGACTTTTTTGCACGCCTTGCAAAAAATAGGTCCATTTACAGTTTTGACAAAAACGCAAGACTTTTGCAACTTTGGCAAAAAAGTGGGATTTTTAAAATTTTTCCAAAAAACAGGACATTTTTGCAATTTTTACAAAAAAAACAAGGATTTGTGGCTATTTTCGGAAAAATACAAAGCTTTTGACAACTTTTCGCAAAAAAGTAAGTAGGAATTTCAAGCAATTTTAGTAAAAAAAAAAAGTGACAAAAAGCAGGATTGATGCAATTTCTGAGAAGAAAATCACGCTTTTTGGTAATTTAGCCAAAAAACCAGGCCTTCCAGAAAAATTTTCTTCAATGTTTCCATTTAAGAAGGAGTTCATCAAAACATATTTACAAGTCCAATTTTTTTCCATTTTCAAAGGGTGCTAAAACTTTTTTTAGATTAAAAAAAACCGAATAAATGGAAAATTTTAAAATTTGATTTGTTTTAAAAATGGAAAAGCATGATTTCTGTTATTTTGTCAAAAACAAAACTTAGGTATTTGTTGGAAGAAAAAACATTCGCAATTTTGACAAAAACAAGACTTTTTTTCCAAATTGTGAAGTAAAAGCAGGACTTTTTGGCAATTTTGACAAAAAAACAAGGCAAAAAAGAGAAAACAGGATAATAGGACTATTAAACACCCTGTTGAAGGATGAAAACAAAAACGTATGTAGATCACTCGCAATGGGAAAAAAGGTAATGTAGGTAAAAATACTCAGCTGAGTCAAAAATTTAAAAACTGAATTCAATTTTTCAATTTTTGGGGAATTTTTGAAAAATTTGAACTTTGCGCATTTTCTACGAAAAGATATGAATGAGGTCAAGCTGAAGTAGCTCGTTAAAATTTTGTTTGTGCCGTATTTTCGACCTCCCAAATCGATTGCTGGTGGTTTCGAGCCATTCTGGAGCCTCCAGCAGATTATTTGATTTTCTTGTTTTGGAAAATTGTTTATGAATGGAACTAAAATGAAGTTCAGCGCCAATAAACTGGAATTTGCTGTCTTTATGACCCTTTTGATCATTTTCGGTATACATTTTCAAAATTTGTTTCAGCCAGTTCAAATTTATAATTTTTTTTTAGGTAGTGAGTATTTTGAAAAAATAAAAAAAAATTGAATCATCCAATTCAGACTGGTGGTATTTTCAAGCGGTTTTTGACTTTTGAAGCCTCCAACGAAATTTTGGATTTTTCAGTATATCTTCAATTCTTCATTTTAGCTCTAATTGTGATGGTTCTTTCAAAACGAGAAAATCCAAAAATTTGCAAAAGGCCCAGACCGATTCCAAATTATGAGAAATTAAAAATGGATAAAGGCCTACACCAAAATATCTTAACTGTCCACCTCAATTTGATCAAATTCTGTTCTTCTATACTAAAAAACAGACCCAAATTCCAATTATTGAAAATTCACGAAAAATTGAAACACGATATTTAGCGTCTGAAACTTGATCTGGAGGTATATTTTGGGCTGCTCTTTCAATTTTCTTTTGTTCAGTACAAAAAATGTCGATACCTGCTTTGCTAGGTTATTTCAACACCCAACAAACCTCGTCAAAACATTCAACTCGTACAATTCCGAAACCTGCCAAAGGATAAAAAAAATCAACATTCAAACGCTCAATCCAGTATAATTTACTCGAGCACAATTCAGTAAAAAAAAAATCAATTCGCCACACAATCTGCGGTAAATTCTATTGTGGTACATTTGACCAACGTATACGATTCCCCTTCATCCGAGGAGGAGATAGGACGGAAACACGTCGTACCACCGCATACACAATCGCAATCCATTACAAAGCTGGATAGTGGATGCTGAACGCTGTACCAGCGCAAGAGCAGTACGTATTTTAAGTGGGTTAAGATTTTCGCGGCTGGCTACACTTTGGAAGGGGAGTTTAGACTAAAAATCATACGATCGGCTCACCTGTTATTATCGGACGCATTGGTCACGGAGGGCGCTGTCGACACGTTATTATTGTTGTTGTACATAGACGTAGGCGTGCTGGGCGACTGTAAATCGTCGCCGATCGAATCCAAGCTGAAAAATCCCAAACTGTCGCCATTGTCGTGTAACGGATTGCTAAAAAAATTCAACGGATCCCCGGCCGCAGCACTGGACGCGCTCGAGGGGGGTATTGCGCTGTGAAAGGCCGCCGTGGTGGCCAAATTTGCGTCGCCAACGGGGAGGTTTCCAAATTGTAAATTTATCTCTCCGCTGCGCTGCGTCTCCTCTTACGTAATCGTCGCGTCGCGAACAAAACGATTTCGCACTTCACCAATATCACCAACACTATTGAATTATTATTTTAATAATAGATAATTTTCTTCTTTTTCTTTACCGCGATGTCGACGAAAAAACAGAGAGAAAAAAATTGAAAAATCGCGACACCACACTATACTATTACGTAATGCTTTTACTGGAGACCAGCACTTTCATCATGATGATGGTGATACGATCACGTAGCGTAGTTGACGACGATACCACCACCGGTATAACATGTGTACGACGTTTCGTACTTGTGTATTTTATTCGTCAAACGAGCGTGTATTTTCTTTAAAACTGCGGGCATTAATCGCCGACCTTGTTATAACTCATATTATCGATTCGTTGCCAGGTAATTCTGTAAAAATTTCAAATCATTTAGTTGTCGCTAATTCCAGCATATGAGCAAAGCTGCCATGATGAAGCTGTCGACAAAAGTTGCTGAGGAAAACGATTCGTACTGTACGTTCCGAAGCTGATGTGGCGAAGTAATTTCAATCTTCAATAAATGCTGCTTCATAGGTTCCATTTTCAATGGTCCATATTTGGACCGATCCGCAAAGGCGAAAGTCATCATGATTCATGACGTTGTCGTGATCGAGTCACATTTCGTGAAAAATCAGCTCAGCATCCGTTTGGTCGAAAAAACGTACCAGCATCAGTAAAACTTGTCGTATTTTCCAAATCAACAATGTGTCGGTTTGGGGTGGTACTCTGCATGTTCTATTTTTGATCTAAAGTTCCCATTTGGTGAAAAATCTTCGCCATAAGGAGATACACCAAGGTATCAAAATTTCATATATTGAAGGTTCTTTTTTAACATTTTTTAAAAGAAAAAAAACAGTCGAAAATGTCACGTGATCATTCTCTAGATCAATCGAAACGTAGTCTTTTTTTAAAAATAAAGGCCACCCTCTTCCCAGAGATCGGAGATACGAGTAGGCCATTTTGACCCTTATTTCTTTCCAAAATAGGGTGATCAAAAGATGGTGTGACTAAAGTTGCAAAATTTAGGGCATCGAAAAATTTCAGACGAATCCTAAGCCAAAATTTACTTCGCTTTGATTCTGAACCTTTTTTAAGGAATCAGAAAATGAAAATTTCTTTTCCCCTTCCCCTTAAAAAAACGGTCTTCAAATTACAGGAAGCATTCAGATAACAAATACTTCGAACTAAAAACATAAAAATTGATAAAAAAATCAGAACTTTGGATTTTTTGCTTTTTTTGCAACTTTTGAAAGCTGACTTGAACTGAGCCGAAAATGGCCCTAGGCCAAAAATATTGCTTTTGTTTGAAAACAATTGTTTTTTCATCCTCCTTTTTCTCACATTTTGGAATTTAAATGAGTCCAAGATGAGATTAGTTCAAAATGAAAGAGGGGGGGGGGGGTGATATAAGGTAGTCCAAAAATGTTGTAACTGTCACGATTTGAGCTATTGAGAAGAAAGAAGGGGACATATGCTTTGTTTTCAGTTTTCTGAGGCAAAAAATTTTCAAAATTGATCAAATATGCATTTGAATACAACTCTTGAATTTTCAATTGAATCTCCATGAGTCAATTTTTACGCGGGGAAATGACATTTATTCCTCTAGGCTCTAAAAAACCCAACTGATCACTAACATGGAAGAAATACCCCAAGAGACTAATCGTCGGTTTCCAATACAAGGGTGATATGTCCATCGTTTTTTTCTCATGTTTTCAACATTTCGGGTACGGTTATAGTAGGTCTTCAAGTAGGTATTCATCAAAAAAACAAAAAAAAGTGGTTCGTGACAAACCAACTTTTTGTTTTTTGATGAGTACCTACTTGAAGACCTACTATAACCGTACCCGAAATGTTGAAAACATGAGAAAAAAACGATGGACATATCACCCTTGTATTGGAAACCGACGACTATTATTATCAAAACAAAAGATCAGAATTTTGGAATTGAAAACGTCTGCCATTTGAATTACTCAATTTTTGCGACGATTTTTCATGAAATGTCAGCTTAAAAAATACCACTTTTGCCTTTCTCATCAGGCTTTTTCTTATCAGAACTAAAAAACCTGATTTGCAAAAATTTTCAGCACCGAGATTGCATTTTCAACTTGATGTTTTCTATAAAGTCAAATCACTGAAAATAAAAATTTACAATCCAAATGCTGAGAATGAATTTTGAAATATTTTAAAAATTATATCTGACTCAAGTGACTCATGTTAAGAACTTCAAAACTTTATTACCCCTTGAATGTAGCACAGCTGAAATTGTTCAGCTTCCAACATCTAAACCAGCAATTAAAAAAATCCCCAATTTTTTTTACCAACGCTATTCGAAAATTTCAGCAACGCCTTTATTTCAACATACAGGCAAAAATATCACATAACCTTTTCGACAGTACTTGAAAAGATCTACCAAAAAAATATCATATTCAAATGTCGCTTATTCGCAACCCTAAATACGCTACAGGTGTTTAAAAATTTCCCTCTTTTATATCGTCATCGAATAACGAAAGATATAGGCAACAATTAACCGAGACCTTTTCGTCGCTTTTTTTTTAGCAACACTCGATAAAAACTATAAAAAACGTCATAAACGTACATTTGCATCCCTCCTCTGTTTCTTTTAGCAAATTTCAAGAAGTTACAGGTGTATTTGAAAATTTCAACGCTGCTTAACTTCTCCAATTCACACCATAGACAAAAATTGCACATAACGTATTTTATACTACTCGACAAGACCCATAAAAAAACGCTATCAAATTCCACGTATTTTCCATTCTCCAAAAGAGTTACAAGCGTTGAAAAAGAGTCGATGTTTTTGTAACGGCTGCATTACGACGAGTAGACAAAATTCGCGTAACAGCTTTTTTTATTGCAACGAACATCTATGAAGAATTTTATAGGTATGCAAATTTTACACATTCGCAATGGATTACGAAGATGCTAAGACATTTGTGAAAATTTAGATGAGATTTATCGTGTACTTTCAGATAGCAGCAAATGACTACGATAAATTTGACAATTTCAACGTGGTTCAGAGCGTTCATTATTGATGCTTTTTGGAAAAATTTACCCATAGAATGCACTGAAAGATGGTCGAAAGACTAGGATTTATACTTTTAGGCCATATAAAAAGATCTTTGGTTTTGAATCTCTACACAAAGGTTCAATTTTACACCAATGGGAAACTTTTTAGGCACACAGTGGCCTTCGGAATTCTTGAAAGTAGCTCCATAAGCCAAGTACCACCTCAAAATCAGTCCTCATCGAAGCAAATGATTGAGGATATCGCCGAATCCGTCTGCGAGATGTTTTCCGGTACATATGATCATTGCGATCAAATCGTCTGAGGTCCTTTTACCGAATCCGTTGTCTATGGAATGCTCCTTATTTGAAAAATAACCTCAAATTAGAACCTGGATAGATGCAAATGCAAGAACACCGATGGAATTTGCTAATAATTCGTCAATTTTGACCTCAATGAATTCAGAATCCAGACTGCAGAATAAATACAGCCCATTGTGATCCTACAAAACAGTTTCAAGTTGCCATCCAGCACCCATAAAGCCATAACACATTCTCCAGAACACAAAACTCGATTGGGTCAGTAGACTTCATAAGACTTCTTTGCTGCCAAAACAGCAACAGAGATCAAAAAATGGACCAATATGATGTCACTTTTTCAGACCTACTCCAATCCAAATACATATTTCAGAACTCAAACTCCACAATAAAAATGGCCTATTTCGATATTTTTGACCCTCAAGCGCACGAAATCTCAAAAATTCGGCAAACACTCGAGCCAGCCAACTTCGCAAACCCTCTGCTGAAAAAAAAATAGGCCAACACGACGCCAGTATCTCACCAATTACAACCCAACATCCGCCCACGTGAAAAAAAAAACTCCTCGCAACTTTCATCTTAGCACGATGGAAAAAAGCTGCGAAGAAACGCGACACTAATACCTATTTCAATAGATTCGACGACGACGTTAGGCGTACAGTGAAAAAGTTATCGTTGAAAAAAAAAAGCTCGACAGACTAAGATCTTAATCGCTTTTGGAGCATAATACGCGTTGCCTTGCCACGGCGTTGTCGTTCAGCGACTTTGTAAACAAACTATGTAATGCCGAAAAAAGAAAACCCTTTTTCGAGCCAAGTTCATTGGCGGTGGCGTTTGCCGCGCCAGTGAAAGCGAATGCGAACTTTTTATATACAAAAGCGAAACAGGACGACGCATTGTTTTCACTTTGATTAACAACGACGGGAAAATCGAAACGTCTACCGCACGTAAACTTTTCCAGGACACCACCGCTGGGTCGGTCGTTTTGCTCGCGCTGGCTGTGTTTTCCTGCACCTCCGCACCAAACTGGGTTCTTTTTATACACAACACGAGAATCTTTCGTCTCGAAACACCACCACAACCCCTCCCCAGCCCCCGCCCCCGCACTCCATCCTTTCTACCGCAAAAAGTCTCGGCTGCGTTGCACCTCTTTCTATACTTTCTTTCTTTCTCTCTGGTTTATCTCTCCGCATCCGAGCGAACCACAATTATACCATGCTTTTGCCCATACAACAACGTAGACGAACTCATCCGAAAAACGTGAATCCTATTAATGTCAATTTTCACAGCGTTACGCCGTTTCCACCCTCATCCCCCTCGCATCCTCATCATTTACACGACTCTTTAACGTACTTCGCTAATAGCTTTTACTATCTTTCTATGTGTACTTTTTACTCCTCACCTTCTCAGTTACGTACTACTTATTTCCGCGGCAAAAAACTTAGCAACTTTTAATGTTTTTATATACACTCGAAGAAAACTTTTTACTGCGTCGAAAAAAATTTATAATATCGATATCGTCGCATAACACAACGATATTCGCCTTATATATCCGTTTCGAGCAAACACGAAAAACACGAAAAAAAAGATTCATTTCCCTGACCAGAATTATACGGAATAAAAAAAAAGGTCCCTTCGAAGACGTCATTTTTATCGTAAAGATACGCAATTCGACGAGTAACTCGTACAACAATTTCACAAACTTGTATTAAAATTTGCGTAATATATCGTATCGTATCGTTCGATGTGCTCATTTTTTTGCCATTTTTAAAACAATTTCCAAACGTAATTCAAACAAGTTATAAAAATAATTCTCGTTCTATTTCGCAATTCAAAACAAATCGCGAAAAATATACATCTTATAATTTTCTTTCTTCTTCTTGAATGTATTTTCTTTGCTTTTCTGCGTTTTTAATATTTTTCATAAACATCGAATCGAGATCGAGGTTTCTATTTTAATTCATCGGACTGTGAATTCGTTCTACACGATGTTTAATTTTGCATTGAATATCAGAAAGGGGCGAGGTTAAAGGGAGGGTAACGAATTTTAATCACAAAGATCGAGATTGTACGCAAGTTGGAACTGCAGTTACAGAATGATGGTGGATCGCAGGGGGGGGGGGGAATGTACGAGGATTTTGACTGAATTCAGTAGAGACCTTCAGTTTGAGTTGAAAATCACTCAGAAAAATTTTTGGCTCTAGAAGTGCCCTTGTGCGGAAATGTGGGTCCTCGAGGAGCGTTCATTTTCAAAAAAATCGTATTTTTTGATCTAACCCTAACCCAGCCTGTTTTGGAGAAAATGATCCAGTTCCAAAAGATAGAATTTGAGATTCTGTCTCGCGACGTAAGCCATTTCCGTCAAAATCTGAGACTATTTTTAGAGTTCTACTGGTTGAAAATTTGCAAATCACTTATTTTTGGGTAAATTCTAGTTCTGAAAATTGTTTCTTTTCATAAATTTTGCATTAATTATGTTAAAACATGGAAAGATAAAATAATTTCTAAAACTGGGGAAATATTTTGGAACGAAGTGGTGCCAATTTTTGGTGATTATTGCCAATTTCAAAAATCGAGAAAAATAACCAATTTTTCACCGTTGTATTGAAGTGACAAAAATGACCAAAATTGGTACGAGTGCGTTCTCAAAATGGAACAAATTCTACCATTTTTTTAAAAACTCGTAGATGACCTTTAGTTCACTTCTGAAGGGGGATTCCCTAGCATTAAAGAATTAGGTCAGTGGTTCACAAAATGCCTACCTACCAAATTTCAAAAATACGAGCTTTCGATCTTAGATATCAAAAATCGTGCTCCTCTTCTATGTGTAAAAAACTTGAAACATGTGAGTTTCGACTTTCTCAAAAGAAGACTTTCTCGTTCTCAGCAAATAACAATTTTTTGAAGTACTGATTGAGAAATTCAAGCAAAGAAAGGTTCTGGAAAAAGAACGAATTTGCTTGGTAATAATTCAGAATTATCAGACAAGACGTGGAATGATTTTTGAGCTGGATTTTCAACCTTTCTCAACACCTTTTAACCTAAAATTAGAATTTTTGATTTTCTCGAGCATTAGACAGACACAGAGATGAGCAAATGAAGAATTTTTGATGTTAAATTGAGAATTCAAGAGAAGGGAATTTCCTAAAGCTGACGACGAAACTTGAAATGACAAGATATTTTGAGCACGGGTGTTCTTTTTTATTTTCAATGACCATTTAGATATCTCAATTACAGACATTTAGTTCGATTTCACTGCAATTGAAAGCCTTCCGGT
The DNA here is from genome assembly GCF_950023065.1 of Planococcus citri. NCBI lineage: Eukaryota > Metazoa > Arthropoda > Insecta > Hemiptera > Pseudococcidae > Planococcus > Planococcus citri. Next base: position 58,790,335 of record NC_088677.1, on the reverse strand, counting down.
CCTTCTCGTACGTACAATTACACTCAGCTTTTTTGGCCAAAAAAATCAAAGTGGAGAAGGAAGAAAGGGTATGAGACAATATAATAATGACATACAACAGACTTAAATTTCACTACCTATCAGAAGGGAACCCTCTTTTTTCCCTTCCTCCAAACTCCAAACACATCGTGACCCATTTTCATTCATAAAGGGAAGAAATTTCCACAACGAGTAAAACAGACAGGCGAGGTACAAAAGTTACGAGAGTACACGCAACTTTCAAAATGCATTTTCCTCTAATGATAAAATACCTATGTAATGAAATTGTATAAACTCGGTAAAATTCGCGACGTTTTAACTTCAGAATTTTTCGCCATTAAATTAAAATTGAAGCTTGACGAATGAATAAATAAACGTCAAAGTTCGAACATATCATCCTTCCGAGAATGTTAATTTTTCAACGAAGAGTAACCGTAAATTAGCACAATTTCTCTCTCAAGTCCCAATAACGATGGTAGTTTGCAAATCGCGAATCGTTGAGTCACAAATTGATGCGGAGGTAACGCTACGATCGTTAATTTTTCATAAATTTTTGGCGGGTTTTTTCTTTGAAAATGCTTGGGCGATTTTTCTACTACCAAAATCGTTTTCAAAATCCACAAATGGGATATACACTATACAGATCCCTTTTCAACTTGAACTAAGCGGAGTTATTGAATTTTTGTTCAGAATATCCTTGCGATTTTGCTTCTTTTCAATTTTTTTTAATTGTATAACCCCTTCAATTTTTCAACAAAAAAAAAAAAATGAATTTGTGATTTTTTTTATTAAAACAATCAAGTTTGTTTCAGTGGAAACTCAAATTCTTCTCAGAATTGATTTTCTGGAAAAATAGAGGGTCCAACGAAAAAAATGAAAACGAACAAAAATCCACAGTATAAAATTTTCCATCAATAGATTGCAATTAATTTTTACCAAATGGCTTTGTTTCAAGATATTTTGAGTAAAAATTGAAAATCTCTACTTAATTGATAATTTTTTCGAAACTTTACATATTAGATCCTCCTGCACCGAGACATGATTGTTATCTTCTGCCCTCAGCTTACATTCCCATATTCATTCCTTTCCTCTCATTCCCCTTTCCACCTTGAACCAACACCCTTGCAACCTCAGATACGAAAAATATGACAGTTTCTGAAAACCTAGGTAAACACAGCTCTATCCCCAACTACGAGTATCACGATCGACAAACAAAACTGCACGTTTTGGTACAAATTTTTGAACCAAAAACAACATAAAAACCTGAACCAGTTGGCGGTCTAGCAAGGTGTCGACGAAACGAGCCTCTTTCTGTGGCAACATGTTCCACCAGCAGCACACCGGAGAGAAGCATGCAACATCGGCGAGCTAACGCAACGGTTACGCAACCGATATAATCCGAAACCGTATACTTCCTGCTTCCTACACGACTGTCTAGGGGCCGGATGGCAAAGTGACAAAGTTACACCGAGAGACTTGTGGGCTTTTAGATGTACACAGCAGAGTACACACATACCTATAGGTGGTACATATTTGAGTAAAATGTAAGAAAGAAAAAAAAGCAGTGAAAAAACTTCTTCGGTCAAGTACCTTTCTCAAAGCACGTATAAAAAATTCTCTTACGAGCAATTAAACGTTTAGAATGCGATCGCTGAGCTAACGTTATGTATTCCCAAAGGACACTTAAATCACTTACGCGTTACGAGATTGAAAATATACGCGTATTTAATAGAGCATCGAGACATTTTAATCTCAAACGCGACTAAGAAACGAGAAAAAAAAATGTAAACACTTCGATTTATCGAGAAAAAACACACACACACAACACTGCAAACGATTTTTTAAAAAAACACAATTGAGCACATTTCGCGAACACTTTTTGATCAGGTAGGTATAGACTTCAGGTAGGTTGGTATCAGAAAACATCTCGCTGATCCATCACCCCTAAGGATAGGGGGGTTGAAGGAACGGATTCGGCGAAATCCTCACATAAATCGTATACGTTATCCTTACATTGATCATCGACGATGAAAATGATAACAACTTGATCGTTGAGATTTGATCGATGGCGATGAATCGAATCGAACAGAAGAGGCTTGAAAAAAAACACACATTCACTACTCACAATTTTTATCGAATTTCTTTCGAATGATCGCGAACGAAATTTTCTCGTTTGACGAAAGAGTGAATGAAATTTTCAAAAAAAGAAGCCGTACTACACACTATCACCGCACAATCGTCGAAAACGTCGAATAAAATACTAACGTAATAACGCAAACGGCAAAACTCACGAAGCGAGTTGTTTCGATACGGACTGGCGAACGGCTTGCATTCCATTAAGCAGTTTCTCAAACCAGACGCCAGAGAGCGTTTAACACTTAATAACAAACAATCGCTTACAATGTGCAGCAGGTCTAAGCATGTGCAAGTTTTTAATAACGTTGAGCTGTCGAGCATTAAGTAAGTACTTGTATTATGAGCCATCCATAAGTACAATATGTTCGCGAAATATTACATCATTTGACCCTGAACAGTTCTTAGATCAAAATTTCGTATTCATTTTCACATACTGAAAGAATCATGTGTAAAGTTCGAAAAAAATTTGTTCAACCAAGTACGAGTTTTTTCATCTTGGCTCAAAGTATCTCGAAAAAAGCTTCCCTGAAAAATCCACACAATCTTGCTCAACATTTTTTCAATGGATTTTTGGTTGTTCCCAAAAATCATTTTTTTAACGAAAAAATTTCAAATGTTTCATCACAAACCATCAAATTTTGGGAGCAACTGAGTTTCTATCAAAAAAATGAAAAGAGGCATTTGTGGAGGCGTGGAGAGTAGAATTTCCTATCACTAGAATTTGATTTTTTTCTTCGATTTTTTCACTTTTGAAAAAAAAACTAAGGAGTTATATTAATATGAAAAAAGCGAAGGGGAATAAAATAATTGTAGAGCACAAAATCTCCCATAAGTTGAGATCTTTTTCACCCACTTTTCTCAAGAAGACTTTGATTTTGAGATTTTTCGAGCAAAAATTAGAAATGAGATTTCAGTTTGAACTAAAACTAAAACCACTGGTCACTCTAGATGTCATTTAAAGGGGATCATTCGGTCAGGGTATTGAAAACAGAACAACTCGAAGATTGATATATCAAAAAATCGTCAGGTAAAGTGAAAAATTCTTCAATTAATTTGCAAATTTATAAAACTCCTATGATTAGGAACCCACGAAGTAGTAGAAAAAATTGGTGGAAATGAACAAAAACGCCAAAAAACACATTTTTTACTAGCCGAAAAGTTCCCTGGTGTTCAACGACGAGTTTTCCACGACGTACCGTGGGAAATATTCGTGTGATCGGGCAACGTAAGGGCTCGTCCGTGAGCACTATATTTTCACCATACCACAAGGCCACATTGTCCTCAAGCGAACTCACGTCGCCCGACTACGACAAATACTCCCACGACGCCATCGTGGCAAGTACCTGTTGAGAGCGAGTCACTTTTTTGAGATGAAAAATTAGTTCATTTTGAGTTTCTTTCAATTTTACAAACTTTCACAATTTTATTATTTTCTAGAAAATGTATTGATCAGGTAAATAACTTTAATTACCTAGCATAATATTTAAATTTTTCAAAATAAAGTTTTACGCAAAAATATTATTTAAAATAACCTGGCGTGAAAAAAAGAGTCAGAGTGGGAATTTTTATACGAGCTGGTCATGTCAAAATGATGTCAAGTGGCATATCGTTTGTTGAGTTTATGTGGATGCTGAGTTCGAATATCAACTTAGTTTTTTGATCTGACCCTCCCAACTCCCAACACAGGCACTCCCATTTAGTCTGAAGATGAAAAAAAAATTATAATACCGTGTGACATATCGTTTGTTAGGTTCAAGTGGATGCTGAGTTCGAATATTAACTTGATTTTTTGATCTGACCCTCCCAACGTCCACCTCAAGCACCCCTGCTTATTCTCAATATGAAAAAAATTATAATGCCGTGTAACACATCGTTTGTTAGGTTTTTAGGGGTGCTGAGATTGAATATGTACTTAGTTTTTTGATCTAACCCTCCCAACCGTTTCCACAGGTATCCAAACTGTATCATTTGTTATGTTTTTGAGGAGCTGGGTACAAATATCGCCTTAATATTTGGTCAGACTCTCCTTTCTATACTACCACACCTGTCTATGTAAAAATTCAAAACTTTGATTAATTTTCTCGCACTCGTTCTCTACATCATGCATCACATTTCGTGATCCTTGATTCTGTACTTTGCTTCTATTCTCTTGGCATTCTTAGCATGCAATAAAAAAAAAATTATTCAACGCGGTGAATTCTTGTGAAGGACGAAATACTTACGCCTAGACACACGATGGTTCGAGAAAAAAAAAATCAAAACCGCCTATAAATTTGAATAATTCGTTAATTTGTTTTATAAACCTTCTAGTAACCCATGCAAAAAAATAGTACTACTAATTTAATACTGAAAGCAGTACTACTTTCAGTAGTAACAATTTGAACTTTTCAAGTAGTACTCTAGTACCATCACACAGTAGTACCACAGTACTACTGAAAAGTAATACTGCAGTACTACTTTTCAGTAGTACTGTAACTTCACGATTCTATGAAAAAAATAGTATCACACAGCAGAACTGCACCTAGTTTTACTACAGTACTACTGAACTACCAAACTTCAGTACTCCTAGAGAATAATTTCTAAACGGTCACCCATCCAACCTCTAGCCAGGCCTGAGACTGCTTAACTTCTGTGGAAGTACTGAAGACGGATCTAAAACATGCTATAGTATTAATATAGTACTGATGGAGCATTTTTGAATTACATTAGTTGCACAGTGGGCTGTATGAGCACCCTAAAAACGGGCGTGTAACTCAAAAACTTACGATGAACCCTAAAACAATGGTACAATGATATCCTCCCTTATGTTTTTGGGGTCCCAGAATACGAATTCAACAATATTTTTTTGTAGGGGTGGGGGCGAGGGGGTGAAGGGGCGAAAAATACAAAATTCGACTATAATGATGTGTGATATGTCGAAATGTATGTTTTCGAGGTTGTAGATCACGAATTTGACAATATTTTTTTCGTAGGGGTGAATGGTGGGAGATGAAGGGGTGAAAAATTCAAAATTTGACCATAATGATGTGTGATATATCGAATTGTATGTTTTTGAGGGTGTAGATCACGAATTTGACAATATTTTTCTCGTAGGGGTGAATTGTGGCGGATGAAGGGGGTGAAAACGGTGAAAAATTCAAAATTTGACCATAATGACGTGTGATATGTCAAAATGTACGTTTTCGAGGGTGTAGAAGGGGTGAAGGGCGGGGGATGAAGAATTTTCTATTGGACATCATTATGGTCAAATTTTGAATTTTTAACCATTTTCACCGTCTCAGCCCCCACCATTGACCTTTACGAAAAAAGTATTGTCAGATTCGTGATCTACACCCTCAAAAACATACATTTCGATGTATCACACATCATTATAGTCAAATTTTGAATTTTTCGCCCCCTTCACCCCCTCACCCCCACCCCTACAAAAAAATATTGTCGAATTCGTATTCTGGGACCCCAAAAACATAAGGGAGGATATCATTGTACCACTGTTTTAGAGTTCGTTGTAAGTTTTTGAATTACGCCCGTTTTGAGGGTGCTCACAGCCCACTGTGAGTTGTAGGGTGATGCGAGGTTCAGTACTACTTCAGTACTATAGTCAGTACATGGTCAGTACTACTAAAGTATAATATTAGTACTACTTCCAGTACTGTAATACTGAGTAATACTGAACTACTAAATAAATAGTACATGAATTTGAAAGTAGTACTGCAGTACTACTCAAGTATAATACCAGTACTACTTCCAGTATACTAATTGTTCATGACTTTGAAAGTAGTATTGTGGTACTACTGCAGTACTACTAATCTATGATTTTTTTGCATGGGAAACGTGTCGAAGCGACAATAACCTTTCTGATGGAACGGATTTAAAGCGGTGACTGGGGAAAGGGGGGATTGCGGCTCGTGTATTATTAATTTTTAGTCGATTAATTTGATCGCGCGAACAATGTACCACAGAACAGCAGCAGGAGCAGATGTTATATAAATAAAAATGTAATATTTTGTTTTTTCAATTCCGCCCACAAGTAATAGAATTTTCAGGCGAACTGATAGAGAGGGGAAAAAATTGCGAAGGTCGTTGGCTGTGAATTATACATATATACGAAGGTGTTTGAAAATATTGAGCAGAAGGTACTTGTATAACCACACGTATTGGGTAGGTGTGTTTGCGTATATGCGAATGTAAATTTTCATTCTCGAACTGTAATATGTAGGTATTATACTCGTACGTTCTCGTGTTGGAAATCAAAGAAAAATAAATAAATGGATTTGGAAAACTGTACCCTCGGACTTGGAGCAAATTTTTCAACAGTCAGAAATGATGGACGTTTATTGGAATGGAATTTCGCCAATGCATGGCAGATATGTACTTTTGAGGGTAACAAGTGCTCTATATTAATTTTTTAAATTACGCAAAAATGAATAAATTCTGGCGTAACTATTGAGAAGATGAACAAAAACAATCCTCCACTGAAATATTTCCAAAATTGAAGGAATTGAAGACATTTGAGAAGTATACCAACAAAAATTAATTTTTAAGAATTCCGAATTCCCCAAAAATTTTAAAATTTTAATTTTTTAGGTTCATGAAAATGAAAGTCATTCTTTCGTACAGAAAGGATGAGAAAAATTTTTCTACACTAATAAACTGACCATTCTCTGATCGGTGTTTTGCATAGTATTTACCTACCTATTCGTAAGACACCGATTTTTTTTCCTTTCTGGTATTTCGAAAACGACATGTCGTTGAAGCAAACTTACGAGATATTCAATACGTGCGTATACGTAAACCGTTGAAAAATATTCCAATTTACGACGTCGATCGCATATACGAGTACTATACAGTATACACACATAGTGAGTGTGTATAGTGTAAAAAGAGAGAAAAAAGTACAGAACAAGCGCGGCCTGCAATGATTTATGCGTCGCCATTGCGTTAGCTGTACCCACATAAAGTTGGAATTTGTATAACAATCGAGAATATATCGATGCATTTTAACGTTTTATAACGTTAACGTTACGTAAAGCTCATAACGCTGCCCGTTATCAGACAAACAAGAATCGTTCGTCGAATTATAGTACTTGAGAAAGAGTTACATACAAGTACGAGTACAGTGTTGTACTTCTACTTAACAAGAGCCGATGCTACAAGAAGCGATAATCAATTAGTTGCACGAGGAGATCAATTTTATCGAAGCGAGATAATTAGCCCTTTCGTACCCAGGAGAGGTTTAGCAAATGGAATTTGTAAACTTTTATAGCATCGTGTAGGTTTATTGAAATTAGTGTTCGAGGCCATTTTCATCTGCAAGATTTGGAATCTCGCATAGAAATTGGGTCAACTCAAAATTACCTGCTTTCAATTCCATGTTTGAAATTTTTCGAAAATTAAAAAAAGTATACTTACAGAAAAATTTTCAGTTTCAGTGTGTAATACATAGGATCTGTTGTTTTTCAATTTTTTTTGAATTTCGATGGAGTCTAGCGACAAATTATGGCCAAATTTAGTCAACGTTTGTCCCCCCTATCGACTAGAGATCAAATTTTTTAAAAAAAATTCAGTTCAGCTGGTCTCTAGATGTCTTTAGTACTTGCATATGATCGCTTTTGGACCATTAGAAAAGTTCAAAGTTCATTTTTACCAAATGCAAGACTTCTATAATTATTCATTTTTTCTTTTCACGTATGATAATTGTAATCACCAGATGTTAAAATTAAAATTATTGAACAACTGATTAACATTTGTACGTGATAAGGGCATCAACAGACCACCTAAGCTAAAAAAATTGATATTTTTTTCGACACGAATAAAGGGGGAGGGTTAGGTTGACCAGAAAATCAGAAATTTTCGTACGTCTTAATGAGATCATTTCGTCATGATTTTTGCTAGGCTCTACATATACATATTAAAATTTGAAAAAAGTTGAAAAACAATCCACCCTGGAGCTAAAAATGGAACTTTCACAATCTGTCAACTCCGATTGAGCTAAAAATGGGCTCATATTAAGAACAAAACATGAAACTCAAACCTAAGAACCAAATTTTGTGCTCTCAACGTTGATTTTTCAATTTTTGGCGAATTTTTGAAAAGGCAGAAAGAATCCTTCAGTAGAAAATTCAATACATAGGTATATGTTAATTTTTTACAAAAAGAAGTAGGTATGAGTATGTCTAGAAATGAAAATCTGAAAATCGATTATATATACTCAAGTCCACCTCCTCCCCTCGATTTATCGTGACCATTTTCGAGTTAATCGAGAGACTCAAGTAAAAGTTGATTTTTCTACAGTAATTTAGAATTGCTCCAGAAGGCTTTGTTACCACTTATCATCAACTTGGCAGCTAAAAATTTAATCCTGTCAAAAGTTTGTGATTTTGAATCGATTGAAGCAGGCGAATCGCAAACCCGATGTGACTGGTTGAAGAGAGTAAATTTTTTTAATTATTTGAAGATCTTAAATTTTAAAAAGATTCAAAATTGTCTATTTTTGCAACCAAAAAAATTACTCAAAACTTCTTCTGAACTCAAAAGTTGATGTCCTGAATCGATTCCAACCACCTAATTGTTCCGATCTAGAGTCTCCGACAATTGTCAACTTTTCTCCAACATTCTCCTGCAAATACGAAATTCTCCAGAAATGAGCTAAAAATTCAATTCAGTCACAAGTTTGTGATTTTGAAATCATAAAACAGACAAATCACAAAATCGAGGTGAGTAGTTGAAGAGAGTATTTTTTACAAGTTAAGATCTCTTTTACAAAATTTCAAAATTGTATCGTATTCTTACAGAAAATTACTCCAAACTTTCTTATACTCATCTAGTTGATCTCCTGAATTGATTGCAACTACTTTTGAACCAATCTAGATTGTCTAACAAAAGTTGACTTCTCTTCAGCAATTTCAAATTGCTCCAGAAGACGATGCAATAATGAGCTTCGACAATTTAAAATTCAATCCTACATATGTATCATGAATTATTAGACATTTTGAATCGATTGGAGCTATATTTTATACTTAAGTTGAAGATCTCAAACTTGAAAAAAAATTCCAAAATCTTATATTTTTTCAGAAAATTATTCAAAAAACTGCACTACATATTTTTTTTTAGATAAGTTGACTTTTCAGACCGTTTGGAACCACTTTTAAACCGATCTGAAGGCTGCAGCAAAAGTTGATTATTCTCTCGTGCATTGGAAAATAGAATCAACTACAAAAATTGACGTTTTTTTTTTGTATTTGAGATTCTCAACTCGTGAAAAAAATACATTTTTCAATCCAAAAAAGATTTATTCGAAAAAAATTATATTCCATGAAAAAAATAAAGATTTCTCACAGTGATTTTTGCTAAAAGAAACATGAATAATTTTGATCTTTCATTCAACTATTACTTACTGCAAACTCGCCAACTTTTTACTTTAACAGTATAAAGCATGTAAAAAAATTCCAAACCTAAAAAAATGGAATTTTTAATGACCAGAGCGAAAATTGTCAGTAGTATTCCAAAAATTCCGAATCAATCTAAATTTTCAAAAAATAAAGGCCCAAGTCATTTTTGCTATTCGAGAATAATTTTGAGAAAATCATTTCAATTTTTGTACTTTATACATCAGGTCATCTCGACACTCTTCCAATCAAACCCAACCCACCAACGATAAATTTCGTATTTTACCAACCCCTGATGAATTTTTTTTTCAAATCATTGTCGCGGTCATGTTTTCAATTACGTCGAGTGTATCGAATCCGTTACTTACACGGCAGTGGAGCGCAGGAAATAAGATAACCTCGTTAGCGCGCATAAGAACCATAAAAGAGTTGAACGAAAACCGAACCTGAACCACAATAACGCAGCCATCTACATCGCTTTGGCTTTAATGAATAAAAACACAAGCAAAACACCGGCACCGACACCGGCACTGACATCATCAGCGAGAAGCATCTCTCATCGCATCCAAACCGACGTCTAAACGTAAATCGAATACAATTTCTTAATTTAAAACTTAATCCTTTAGGAAAACGAGAATCTATCCTTTTACAAATTAAACTAGATCCCACATAAAGCTTCAATTACTTTCTGATATCTCGCAGTACAATTTTCTCATTTAAAAACGCTTCGCGGTAGATTTGTTTAAAAACACGACAAAAAAAATACCTTTTCGATGCTTCTAAACACGATGTAATACTATATACGTACACCTACTTACTCTCACAGTCGTATAAAGTCCTACGGTATGGTACTCGTACACCACGTCGAATTAAATTTTTTTCCTTTGCTCGATTTCTTTACGGTTGTTAAATTCCAACACTTCGAAGTACAGGTATAAAAAAAAAAAACTACACATAAACTCATTTTTCCAAAGCAATTAAACTCGTTACATTATAAAACGCGAATAAATGTGAACACGTCAGAAAACTTTATCCGCGATAATTTCGCATTTCTTTGATATTAATTTCGGGGTTTTATTTTACAGTAGACAATTCCGATACTAGCTGTGAAAAGTTTTATACTCGAAGCTCGTATCTTTCTCTTTACTCGGGTCGATTCGCAATTTTGATGTATTACTTTGTAAATTACTCCTTTACAAATTTCATTTCATTATTGGATTTTCACCTCGAGAGAAGTTTCAACTTTAAGACGTTAATCGTTTATGAATAAATTCACCCGGGAACAACGACCCTTATCCAAGTTCAACGCCAACATATATACATCAAATAATGACAAAATTTTCTCGATATTATATGTACACTTACACCAAGATTCTCCCCATCAGCAACCACGAAGAGAAATAAAAAGTGAAACCTCTTCTATGTACGTATAAACGCATACCGCAGGGATGATCATCACTTTTAAGACTCGAGTAAACTCATCTATCGTCTCTTTATCCTATTTTATCGCAGACAAAATTTTTTCAATCTGAACGAACACGACAATTTTTTTCACTCTGGGAAAATTTCAATTTACTTCCATTTACTGTGAGCGCCTGTTTGTCTATCTCGTTGGTATTTTTACCTTGAAAATTGCTAAAATTGAATTTTTTGCAATACTTTACCCCAAGAACGTAGACTGAAATTCTAAATAAATTTTCGTCGAATTATCTAGAAAATTTTTTTTCTCGTGAAAAGAAAACCAATATCTGGCAGCACATCCACATACCTGTAACATAATGAAAAGAAAAGAATCCATTAATAAAAGTCAATTACAAAGAAATGTTTTGCTTTTCGTACCATGCATCATAGTAACGCGGAAGCTTTAAATTACAAAAAAAAAACACATTGACGTCACAAACACGACCAATTGGCAATTTGCGAAAAAAAAGAAAATTAAATCCTACGAAGTACGAATACATCAAATCGAAAAGATCACCGGGTCTTTTGACCCGGGCGCCCCATGTCAGGCAAAATTCTACGAATTTCTCTCATCTCGGTATACGAATGGTTCTAGTCGTTCGAAGCTAATTATATACAATTAAGTGATTATAAAAGAAAAGGCTTCGTCGATAGGTCTCCTGTTGAAAATTTTTAAATTTTATATTCATTAACGAGGTCAATACAATTTGTCTTCGAATAAAATAAACATGTCGATGTCGAACAAGAGTGAATTAGGACAGCATTTAACTTCTTCAAGTTAAACTAAAAAAGAAACGTTTTTGGTTCCGAAGGTTTTTTTTTTTACTGAAATTTTTTGCTTTATCAACTTGAACTAAAAATGTGGAGCAAGCCTACCTCGAGTTTCACCCAATTACAAAAAAAAATTCAAAACTGAATCTTGACACTGGGTGGGAGGGAGAACACGAATTCCTTTAATTGTGAACAAAATACAAAATAAATTCAAAAGTAAAGTCACATCGATTGGTAATTTAAAGATTGGTTTGTTTTTTTGATTCGACTCTTTCAAGCCACTCCCTACCCCCGCCCAAATCAACTCTGCTCTTGGACCGGATCAAAATATATATATTAAAAAAATGAAAATGAAAATGACAAGTCACGCGTTGTTTGTTAGGTTTTCAAGAGCACTGAGCTTGAATATTCACATCTCAGACTCACCATGTTTTCTTTTCTCACACTAAATTTTGAAAAAAATTTAAAAAATCATGAAACTGCGAAATGACAAATTATTGTTTTTTAACAATTTGAGCCCGCTGAGATCAAATATCCATTGATTTTTCGGATTCTACATTCTCGCTCTCCATAACTGTTCGAAAATTTCAAATTTACTAAAAAGTTACAAAATTGATGGAGCTAAATATTGTTTAAAAACATGAAAATTAAGAAATTACTCGGTATCATCAAAATTACGTAAAATGAAAAAATTAAAAATTTACAAAAAACTGGTCAAATGCGCACATATAGACATTGAAAACGACGATAAAATTATCAGGAAATGGATAAAATTTTGTCAATCGTCAAAATTGAAAAAAATTATGACAGATTCACCCAAGAAATTTTATGGGTCATTCCACGTCAATTCGACCAAGAAGTGGTAGAGGGATTGGCGATTTTTTTGAAATTTTTCCTGTGGAAAGACCTTCCAAAGAGATGACCAATGGCGCAAATCGCAGCCCTCTAGCCTTTTTTAAAGGCAGCTAGGGGGTGTCAAAGTTTTCAGTGAACTTGAATTATCATCAATTTCAGCAGTGGATTACTCGATAACCGCGATACCTACCAAAATGGAACTTTTTCCAATAGTTAGGGGTTTTGAAAGGTTTTTTGGTGATATCATAAAAATCAGTGTTGCCACTTTTTTTCGTACGAAAAATTAGCTCGAAAAGTTTCAAAACGTAGTTTTCATATCGTTCCGACTCTCAAAAATTCTGAAAAAAATATAAACTGTGCGAGCAAAATTCAATGTGGAATCTGGAGAAAAAACATAGTTCACAAATATACCTTTACCTATACGAATTGATATACACGAGTATATAGAACTGTGAAATGTGAATAACCACAGGCGACATTATGGGAAAACACCATGTGCTGGAATTGGAAAAATTATCAACGATAAGCCGTTTTAATTCCTCACTCAATTATTATAACACAGCTCGACGTCGCGTCGTCGCGTCGGTGCGGTTTTTCAATTCGTCATTGTTTATCGTAGCGTTTTCTTCTCTTTTTTTCGCATTTCGCCGCGATTGCTCAATCGATATAAAAATACATTCAGCTCGGCTTCGAAGCTGTATGTATAATGTGTATTGTATACATTCTATACACAGCTGGTAAATTGGCACTGGCTTTAGCGGCCGGCCGTAACCTAGAATTGGTGATGTGTGCTTGCTCACTGCTCAGAGTTGGAGAAGTTTTGTTTTCATTTTCTACGCATGCATGAAGTTGTTGATGCATCTTATTATACTCTACTTGTAGTATAGCCTAATGTTGAGCTGGGAATAGTATTCGTGTACTCGTATATCTGAAAATTTACTCGACTATGGTAAATGAAGTGCTAAGCGTAGTGTATTAAAGTTCAAGAGTATTTATTTTGGCGCCTCGTTGACGTAAAAATATCGTTTCCAGTGGCGTGTGATCGCGAGGTAGCGAAAAATTGTCAACGTTGGTGTCATGGTGTTGTCGTCTTGGTCTTGAGTTGTCCAATGCTACACGATATTAATTAGAAGAGGTGCGCGATATTTATAATTATTACGTTTAGTTGGCGTGAAATTCCATGTAACTTTATATCTGAAGTTATCGAGAATGCATCACGTTTGCACATATGTAATTTCATCGTATGCACTATGCATGTACTCGTGTATTATTTGTTGCATTTATACAGAGTGTCCCATTCAGAAAGAGGTCAAAATAAGGCAACTGAATAAATTTAAACTTTTTTTGATGTTTGGAATTTAAAATTGAATTTTTTTGAATTTTGATTTTTTTTTTGGTGATGAGTTCATTTCATCGAGCGAAAGGGTTTTCTCAACTTTTTCATCGGATACGTAAAAATTGGAATCAAATGGGTCAACTTCACCAATCAACATTTTTTTTTTCATATTTTAAATCAAAAAATCGAATTTTTTTGCAAACTTTCAATTTTTTAAAATCGACTTTAAGACATAATGCCATCCAAATTTTTTAATACTATGTTGTTCAGCATGAAAACATATCCACAATATATTTTTTTCAAAATTTTTGAGAGTCGGAAAGATATGAAAATTACGTTTTGAAACTTTTCGAGCTAATTTTTCGTGCGAAAAAAAGTGGCAACACTGATTTTTATGATATCACCAAAAAGCTTTTCAAAACCCTTAACTATTGGGAAAAGTTCCATTTTGGTAGGTATCGCAGTTATCGAGTAATCCACTGTTGAAATGGATGATATTTCAAGTTCACTGAAAACTTTGACAACCCCTAGCAGCCTTTAAAAAAGGGCTACAGGACTGCGATTTGCGCCATTGGTCATCCTTTCAAAAGGCTTTCTCACAGGAAAAATTTCTAAAAAAATCGCCAACCCCCCTTACCACTTCTTGGTCGAATTGATGTGGAATGACCCTTAAACAAAAAAATTATTAATTATCAAAACACCCAACGCTCAAGTTTGAAACAATGGAGCTAACAAAAAAAAAGAATATCAAAATCATAAATTGAGAACATTTGAGAGGAGGAAGTAAAATCTCAAAAATACTTCCCAATTTTGATCTTAAGTATATGTACATACATTTTTTGAGAGAGAAAATGAAAATCTGAGAAACACTATGCTCAAGGCCTTTCAGAAATTTTAAAATTAAATTAAAAGTATTACAAAAATCCTACAGAAGTCCTAGATTAAATGAAACAAATCCTGTGTACTGACATATGTTCGAAGGGACACCTTGTGTATTAAATTCATTATCGTATTATTACTCGAGGACTTGTGATTGCACTACTACAAAGCACGTGAGCTCTGATAGTGTGTCCGGAAGAAGCTAAAGATCTTGATATGTTGGAGTATCTGGTACTGCTTCGCTAACGTCGAAAATTAGATACCTGCTTAGTGCTTACGATTAGAAGTGTAGCAAAATAAATGCATTGGTAATTTGTAATCGTCACATCGTAGCGCGGTTTGAGCAACGTAATTTGAAATTCTGCAATTTAATATTCTTGTTTTGTTCTTTGTATGAGATTCTATATAATTAGGCGAATATTATTTTATGGCATCAAGAATAATTCATTCGTTGCAGTACCACATTTTGATGTACTCGTACGTACTTCATTTTTGAATTTCGGACTCGTTCTTGTATACTTTAGGGAGGAGTTGGGGGGGGGGTCTTTTTTTGCTTAACTTTGTCCAAACGTACGTACTAGATGATGTTCGATTGATTTTTGAACGTCTTTCGTGTATTATGTACTTTCAATTTTTTTAAAAACAATTTCTACTACATTTTGCACAATTTTTATGCCTTGTGAAGAAATAATTTTTTCGTCATTTTTGAAGGTTTTAGCATCAGATTTTTACCGACTTTTCATAATTTTTGGACCCTTTTTCACATAATTATTTTGGTGATAAGGTTCTCCATAAAAAATTGTTATGTTTTCGTATTATACCATCAAGTCTGATAAGTAGGCAGTTGTTCACTCAACGTTTTTCACCCCCCCCCCCCCCCCCACAATCTGACATTCCATCAACAAACCTCCCATATATCATAACGCTCACATGATTGTCTTTCTTTTCGCAAAATTACAAACAGGGTAAGTTATATGTACGTTGTATTTTTCTTACCAAATGTGTAAAAAGATAGGTACCTTACCTACACATTAACGTGGTACGTATAAAAATACACACTTGCAAGGCCTACGTAGAACGAAGTGACGCGTGTTGAGCAGTATTTAGAGTGAAAATAATAACAAGTTGTCCTACAGGGTATACTCGTACAAAGGAGGAGGTGGCGATGGCGATGGCGGCATCGAATATTCAATGTATCGAATATCGAGGTTTGTAATTTTAACACCCGTTAGCCAACTGTTTCCCATTTTCGGTGTGGAAATCGCCCGAGCTATTATCTTTGTCGTCGTTTATTTTTGTAAAATAGATGAAAGGCTTTTTCGAAAATGCTTTTCGAAATTGTCGACTCGGCTGACACGATGCAAAAGACAATCATATGGATGCGGTATCGTATATCGGGCGCCTTTCTCGTATTAGATGTTACTACCAAACGAGGTGTTGTTACTTGTATCCAGAGTTTGTTTGCCTGCGCTGTCGATAAGCGTGAAATCTTCGCAAAAGAAAGAATATGTCACCATAGTTTGGTATCGTAACATACGCAACTAATCGTATGAAAAAGTTGATTCAAGCAACGTTCATCCTTCATCAACTTCAAGATATTTAGCAAATATCAAGGATGAATCATTTTGGTACCGCTTCAGCTCCGACCGACCAAAGGATGGAAAATAAAAAATAGTTGCCCTTCCACGAAATTTGAAAGTGCACGAGAAAAGTGCAAGTCCAATGGTAGAATGAGTGATATCCCGCCACGAGAAACAAATCGCTTGAGTCGTTGCTCGAGTGCTCGAGGTACAAATGGACAAAACTTGAGAAATAGTAGTCGACTCGTCTTCCATATAAATATTCATATACAATTTACCTCATTGAACTTTACCATTTGTTATCGTTTACGTCTTTTTGAAATGTACACAGATATATACGAGTACGTTATTTATAACCAGCAGACGAGATCGTTTAAGCATTGTGTACTCTTCTTTCTCTCCAAAGTAGCAAGTAGAGATACTCACGAGTATCGATTTTATAATAATACACCAACAGAAATGATGATATACGCACCGATATATCGGATGCGGGTTCGTTCCTCGATGTACCTACATCATATTCACCCACCAATAAGAAAGAAAATTCACTATAAATATTTATTACGTAGAAAAAATTTCAGCTTTTTTTGACAAGTAATTAATTATTTCGAGCGTGGTCATTTTTAGATTTTGAATTTTTCATGAATCCGTCAAAACGTTGCGGTAACCTTCTCTCGCAGACGAGATGTTGGAAGGTGATGAGATACGTGTCACTAAAGTGACAAATAATGTGATATAACAATACCTACTATCAGACAGATGCTGGAACAAGAAGAGGCGTTTAAAAGTGCGAATGAGTCAAGTACACAAACGTATTTCAGAGGGTTGTTTTATGTACAGAAATGAGTAGATCGCAGGGGAAAGAGAGATATTCAGACCTACGACAACGCCTGCGTTATTTTATCACCGATGTTGGCTTTATAGTTGAACTATGAATGGAATAAAAATGAATATTTTTTCACCAAAAATAGCGAAGCGGAAAGCTTTGGAAGGAATCGGTATTGGAAAGTGGAGAATTTTATCAAAGAAATATCGAAAAATTTGAAGGTATTGGTTATCAAATGTCAACATATCAAAATACATTCGGCAATTTTTTTTCTCACGACAATGAAAAGCAAACACAATTTTTTGATGAAATTTTCAAGCACTAGGCAGTAGGCACAAAGAATACAAACATGCTAAGTATATTAAAAATATGCATGGGTCGAAGACGAACTATAGGGGAGAAAAGAATGGGATGGAAAAGTCGAGTTAAAGGAGAACGCAAAATGGTCGTGGAATTTTCCATTCTAAGGACTGTATTTCGTTCGGAGAAATTTGAGATTGTAAATAACACAACATGAAATATCTCTCTTTAACACGTTAAAATGATAGTTCAATAATAGGCATAATATATTTTCAGAAAAAACACACGTGAAATCAATCCGTGTGTCATTTTATTTACTTAGCATTCGAAGGGATGTTACGTGAAGTGTTCGACAGATAATTTGATGGAAAAAATGACATGAAGCGGAATAAAGTCGAATTACTTACTATTAAATACCAGAATAAATATTCGAAAATCTGAAAGGTAAAAATCAAACTCTTCAAGTGGCGGAGAAAGCGAGTTGAAAAAAATTACCCCCCCCCACTTCCCCCTCATTCAAGGAACAACTCGAGAAGTCTGATTCTGACTCTATCGAAAACTGCACTTCGGAAAAAATCATTCCACCTCCCTCTCCTTTCTTTCTCACCAATGCCAAAAACTTGAAAACCCAAACTAATTTTTCAATTGTTAGCTTAAGCAGAATTAAAAATTCAGATTTCATTTCCGAATCAGGCGAATTTTCAAAATTTGAACCCTTCCGCGATATCTCCCTGCACCCCTCAGCCAGCCCCAAAAACCAAACTGAAATTTCCAAACCCAAAAACCCATCCAACACTGCCATACACCTCGACTTTTCGACCAGCACAGCACGTTAGGTTTAAAAAACAGAAATCCAATACACACGTACCTATAATCCTGCCCCCCTCCTACGTTCCCAATCAACTTACCGTAACTTTTACTACACAACTTACGATTGAGAGTAATACGTTCGATAAATCATCGCTGGTAATATTCACTTAAAAACGCTTAATTACAAACTAGTTTCGCTTATTTGGTAACCTAATTACGGTCGGGTGAAAAAAAATAAAAAACGAAAATAAAAAACCGCCATCGCTATTGCCACCGCCCAGAAAAGACTTGAAGCTCGAAGGAAGAAAAAAAACACCATGTGGGTATAATGTTGGAGATTGGGCCGCGCGGTACTATATAATGATCGAGTATTTGTAGGAGGCACTGAGGCAGGTACACGGCTATAATATCTCAGAGTGTGGGAACTGATTTTGTAAATATTCGATTTACAGCTGCTGCAATAGTACATACAGAACAGACTTGCCGCGTGTATACGCCATTTACACCAACTGCATATTTCGATTTTTAACGCGGCTTTATTATTTTAGGTACGAGTATTTTATATTTTTTATTTTCGTAGGCACGTACGCGCGAGTGACCAATGCTAAGTCAACATTTTTTAGCATTACTTGCCATAATGAGCAAAAATTTATTAAAGGTTATGTATGTACATACATTGAAATCCATATTGAAAATTGACATTTTAGCACTCACACTTTTCCAAATCAGAAAGGAATGTGGAGTGATGGAAAATAAAATTCTTTCCCCCACACCCCCCTACAAAAAAAATATCAATACCAAATTCTAACCACTTTCGATCAAACTGAGGTGGACTCCAACAAAGACAGAAATCATTTTTCAAAGCTGAAAACAGATGGAGGCAAACCGAACTTTGAAAAATCTAAAAAAATGTACCTAATGAAGATAACGCTTCATTTTGCAACCAACTAATTTTAATTTTTACAATAGTATCGTGTAACACTACTTAAAGGCATTAAAGCTCCAATTTTGATCAAAATTCAGAATATTGCCCTCTGCCCAAAGGGAGGTCGAATGAATACAAAAATTACTGAAGAAAAATATACAATTATCGAAGTACATGGATTTTTAAAATAGGTACTAATTTAAATTCTGAAATCCGTGTGACCTCAAAACCAAAACTGAATTCTTCATAGGGGGGGGGGGGGGGACTTGAGATACTGAATTTTGAAAATAATAATATGGGTTTTAAAGGTGCTGATTTTGATTATGAAGTCTCTCAAAATCAAAATTCAGGTTCCCGAGCCCCAGAGAGTGGCTTGAGGTCCAAAATTTCAAACAAAATAATAACGGTTTTGAAGCAGATACAGGTTTCAGGGATGCTGATTCTAATTTTAATCGCCGTTTGATTCCAGAGATTTTTAAAGAAAATGATTCCCGTTAAGATAACTTTGGGACTCAAACGCCAAAACTAAGCTCCTGGAAAGAAGTTAAAAAACCGAAAATTTTTAAAAATTCTAAACGCATCAGTGAAGTACCCAAGAAAGGGCGAAGGGAGCCATGCCCCTCCCCCCTCCTCGAGTACAAATTCAAACTAAAACATGTAAAAATGGACGGTTTTTTGACCCATTTTTTCGAGAAATTTTCGCCATCACACATCACGAAAGGTTTTTAGAAAATTACCTATAGTTTCGATTTTTCATGCCTGAAAATCTGGTTTTGCCCCCCCCTCTCCTTAGTAGAAAATTCTGGCTACATCACTAATACGCATAATATTGAAACCAAGATTTTCAGACGCGTCAATTCTCCTTCCCATACTAAATGCTTAAAATTAAAACCTGAAAAAAACGTCCACAGTAACTAGAAAAGTTTAAAATTTTGAATCGTAGTAGAAAATGCAGCACATGATTTCACATACCTATATATAAAAAATCTGAAAAATAGAGCAACTCTATGAATTATACTGTTCTTCGACGTTTTGATACTTCGGGCTCTCACCCCCCCCCCCCCCCTTCAGAGAATATTCGATTTTGATTTTGGGGTCAAATCAATAATTTCATAATCAGAATCAGGGTCTTCAAAAACCTATAATTCGATATTCATATTGAGTTTTTCGAAATTGTGGACCTCTTGCCCCATCAGGTGATCTCATTTCTGGTTTCAAAGCGTTCCATCGAAGGCTAGCCATTTTGATTTCGGGGTTCAATGGATTTCAATTTTTGAAATCAGAATCACTTTCTTCAAAACCTATGATTTTATGTCCATACCTATTGAATTTTTAAAAATGTTGGCCCTCGTGCCTCCTCAGGTGGCCTTAGTTTTGCTTTTGGAGTTACACGGATTTCAATCACTTTTTTCTATAGTTTGAAATTTATTTTCTCTTTCTCTGTGAGGATCAATGTTCCGAAAAATGTTAAAAAATTTTTAAAAGGTAAGGATAAGACCATTTTTTTCCACATTTCAATTCAACACACTGTGAACTCCTTTAATCTCCAATCTTTGAAAAAAATCATGAAAATTAGGTAAGACATATCGATTGCTACTGATTAAAGGTCACTGAGTTCGAACACTTATTCATTTTTTGGATTCAACTCCCTCTCTCCATTTACCCTTTCCCCAGCCCATCATTCAATTTTTTCGGAAATACGAACATTCGATGTTTGGCATCTTCGCAGGATATTGCAAATGTATGAAAATCACATACCCTGTCCCACCTTTTGAAAGATTTTGGAGAAATTGATGATGGTTTTACTTAAGAAAATTGAAGAGAAGGACCAGACTTCAATTTTGGTTTGAGTTGAAGAGGGACACTTCAGTTAACTCTAATTCAAATTTCAGCCTCACCTAGGTGGATTTTGAGGTAAGGGTCTGATAATTTCTGTACAAGGTTGGAAAAGTTCGCAGTTTCAAAATCATGAAATAACTTACTTATTCTCATACGTTGGGCAAATTTATATTACGTCATTTTTATGGTGAAAATTCGTACCCACCTGAAACAAAACAAAAATACAAAATGGATTAGTTGATTACGTATTTTCAATCAATTATATCACAGTTTCACTAATCATTATAGTGGATCTGCCATATTAAAATTACAACCTTGAAGTACTAATTATTCAACAGGTACCTAGTTTAATTGAATATTGTATCATTCCAGAGATTTCAAACCATGTATTTGAGGATGCATAATTTTTAAAAATCATCAAAAGCGATTTTTTTTTTACATTAACGAGCTTCCCAGCACAAAAAATCCAATTTATGACGATTCCTCTCCAACATAGAACACCTCGCACACTTCAGCTTCGAGTACATTCAATTACTTAATAAAAAATACTGCTAGTCCTAGTCGGATTTTCCATCCCATACTATTGGCAACTGACGCACAACGGCGCTTTGTACAAATTCCACGATTCGAATATTGCACTTTTTTCTATATTTTTTTTTGTCATGATTATCCTATTCATTGTGTACCAGGCCGCGAGTAGAGCGGCGAATCATATCGGATACTTAAATTTACGCCAATCAGCAAGTTCTATTATTTACAATCGTGTGTACTCGATGCCCTATTGTTTTGCCGGCCAACATTGTATGTCTATGTACTAAAAATAACACTTTACAGTACCTATACGTATATTTTTGAATATATACGGACAAAACGCTCGTTTGTATGATAAATTTCGTATACAATGTACAATGTAAGTGTAAGTATACCTATACTGACGTCAGCGAAGCCTCTTCCTCTATATTTTAATGGTACGTCTACTCTACGTATATACACAGTACACACAGTGTAAGTTATCAAGTGATAGATTAGGTGGTAGGATAGGAGGAAGAGGTGCCACATGTAGAAATACACTTATATTCGTATTTTAACTTATCGTATGCGTCAAATATACGCGATAATTAAATTATGTATTATTCGAGTAGCAAGCATAAGTAAGTCTATAGCACCGTGTCGAGTTTATTGTGTTAGCTGTGGGGTGA
This sequence comes from Planococcus citri, assembly GCF_950023065.1. Lineage (NCBI taxonomy): Eukaryota > Metazoa > Arthropoda > Insecta > Hemiptera > Pseudococcidae > Planococcus > Planococcus citri. The sequence goes on along the minus strand of NC_088677.1, from coordinate 58,768,015 downwards.
ATTTTACTATAGTTCGTAGAAGATAAAGCTTCGGTACAAAGTTCATTCAATACTTGAGCGATAAAACTTACGAGTAGGTAATAAATATGTAAAGGTGTATTACACAAGGTGTCCTATCAAGATTCTAAGCATCGCACTTCGAATAAATTGCTCTTTTATGCACTTGAAACAGAGTAATTAAGTTTTTTGAATTTTTTTTTCAATTTAAGTATAGGTAACGATCAAAGAATAAGAAAAAAAATTGCCTTCTTGGCTTCTCATTTTCAGAACCATTTCAACTTTTTCTAAATTCACAGAAGGCAGATCTAAAATACATCAGCAAATGTTGAATGAGACACCCTGTATACCACCTACACGAATTACCATATAAAAGATATGACACAACTTATTGTACATCAAGATAATCAATAATTCTCCATGTATGTTTCGCTTTCAATATAGGTAGGGAAAGAGCCTGAAAAGTTTATCGATATTACGAATAAAGGAGCAGGTTTCCTTCACAACAGGCAGGAGAAATAGACCAGCTGTTTGAGGATGTTTAGGAATGCTTTTGCTTCCTCGAACGTACATATTACATAAAGCACACATACACACGCTGGAATAAAAGTATGTAGAATACTCTGCCTCTCTATCCTTCTCTGTAGCTATTCAACAAGTACCACGATATTCTATAAAAGCGGCCTTCCGTCGCTGCAGATCCTACGCGCTAAGCGTCTGGTGAATTATGATTTATTACTTAATAAGTTACACACCTGCGTTTGGTTTCGAATTACCTACAAAATACCCTTTCCTCGTCTCCACTTCGACATTTGTATACATTGATGAAAATGTATAATGTAGGTATAGTGCACGAGCAGGTGGTAAATATCAACATACGAGCAAGCCGCAACCACGACTATATCCACAGAAATACGTATAAGTAATTAAGTATACAAAGTATTCGCACACGATTTTGTTTTTGTTTTTTTTTTCGCTAGACTGAAATGCCTTCGTAGGCATCGGCTATGAAAGGACGAGGCAAGGTACAGGGAGCTGAGTATAAGAGTAATACGCCGCGACATCAGTTCGTCGAATCGATTGACGTGTGCTGGTTTGAGCGCTGACCTTACGCAATGAAAGCGAAACGTCCGCGGTCGACGTCGCTCGACGTCGCGTCGTCGTGCGAATTTCCACTCCAGCGGACGCCGCCATCATGTATGTGGAATATTTTCCAAAATACCAACGTATTACTCGTACGTGTGTGTGGCTCGTGCAACTTAGCGATATGGAGTTAAACTGCGGCGAAAAATGTGCGTGGGTATAAACCAGGTCGTGGATTATGGAGGATACGTGTATAGATCTATCTCGACTCGACCCAGTGAAATATTAAGTTTGAGAGAACTGTTGTTATACTCTGTTACTGCTGTTGGAAATGATGAGAGACATGTGTCAATAAGTATTAAAACCCTATGGTTTCTGCGAATAATTTACTAATACGGCTGCCAAGCGAAGCAGCGAGCTTTAGCCGGAGGTGAATTGGAAATGGCAGCACAGCGAGTGGAGCGGTGCGCCATCGTTAATTATTCCCTATGATGACGAAGGTGCGAGGCGTCGTCGTATCAGTTTACCGCAGGTTACCGCTGCCTGTTAATGAAATACCTACCATAAAATCCGTGTTCGAAACGACTACCTATAACGAGCCAGCTATACGCCAAAAAATCAAGAGAAACGTTTTCTTTTGCAAATGGTTCTAATTATTTTAATGTTCTGCAAGTTTTGAAGTTTTGTTTTATGGCTGACGTAGCTGACGAGAGTGACCGGAGGCAATGGGGCTGTACGAGTGAAAGCTTCAACTCATTTAAATAAAATGGATATTTCACATTTTGTGTCTTCAAAGGGCAATCAGAATGTTTTGGGGCAAAGCTGAAACCTTAAATATTGGAGCATTTGATCACAAAGAGCCAAAAAGTAAACAATAAAAAATTATTGTTGGCCATTTCAAGAACTCGGTACAATATGAAAATTTGAGTTACCTACCATGAATTTGGGCAATCTCAATAGTAAAATTATAATGAATTATGTACCCGAAAAAATCACAGTCATACAAGTTGTAAGATTCAAAGTGAAGGGGAGGGGATATAGATCCTTCATTAGAGCAGTTCTTATTCAACTCGTATTCTTGGTGGAAAATTTATTTAGAATTTTATCATCGCTCCCAATAGCTGAATCGGTTTATTTTAGCTAAAAAAATCATTTTAATACATGCTCAACCCTCCCTCCCCTTTTCAATTGGAATGGTCACAAAGTCATTATGGATTGGGGGGGGGATACCTGAAAATTCCAGCTCTTTTCCTACTCAACTGACAATTAAGTCATGCTGGAAGCTCTCCAAAATCAAGAAATGTGTTACTTACCTATTCAATTTTTCTACTTACTAAAATTTCTCATATTCTTGGATCAAAATTTCTTCTTTATAACCTCCTCAATTTTCGAAAAACTGCTTTAAGTAGGGCCAAAATGAAATTCAGCATCATTCTATAAACTCGGATTTAGCCAGTTATTGTGAACTTTTCGATTGACTTAGGCACACATTTTCAAACCCTTTTTTGCTGGTTCAAATCTAAAATTTTCTCTATCGATTAGGTAAGTATTTTTAAAGAAAGAAGAAAAAAAAAACAAAAAAAAACATCGTTCATGAACAATGAACATATAAATGAAACAATTTGAAATTTTGTTTACACCCTATTTTCAACCTCTCATGTCGTACTCGTAAATCTGACGTGAGTTCATATAGTTGCTGCATTTCTACAAAAACCCGGAACGTCCAAAAGTACGCTGGAGGCTTCAGAAAAGTTCAAAACCATCACCAATCGACTCTAGGTATGTCAAAAACAGAGTATACAACCCAACTTTAAACTTTATATGCCAAACTTCATTAAATTTTGTTTTTTTTTCCAAAAAAATAAGCATTTGAATTTTAGAAAAAAAAATTTTAAATGAATTTTAGCACCAACAAAATTTTTAAGGGTGTATTTTGAGATCCTCTTTTGACTCCCCTTTGTCCAGCTCAAAAATTCTATCTAAGGTGTATCTCATTTTGCAAGGTTGAAATTTTACCCCCCCCCCCAAAAAAAAAATTACCTATTCTGTAGTTTTCTGTAGTTTTTTATTTTAAAAAAAAGTCTTGCCACCGTCCCGCGTCCCTCCTCAAGTTGAAAAAATGAAATAAATTCAGTTTATTCAAAAATTCACCATTTCTTTATCAGAAATTCCCCAGGTCCTTCAAGCTGTGTTGCCTCTCTACTATGGAGCCCCCGGCCCAAATGTAGAAAAAAATTAATTTAAAAAACCACTGTCACTCAATAAATTTAATGTGGTTTCCTTTGGATAAGCGCCTCCTCCTCAGTGAAAAAAATTGTTTAGTTAAAACTATTTTAATGAAGACTCAGTTTCTTTGCCCCCCCCCCCCCCCCCCTCCGAAGGATTAGTAGAACTAAAAACGTGAAATTTCAAATTTTTGATTTTTCTTATTTTTTGAAGAGATCCAATTTCCACTTTTTCATCATTTGGGAAGGGGGGGGGGCTCACAACTATTATTAAATAGAGATGTGCAGTTTGAAAAGTGAAAAGTACTTTTCTTTCAATCAAAAGTTGAAAAGAAAAGTTCCTACTTTTCATTTCACTTTTCAGTTTTCACTAAAGAAAAAAGTAAGTGACCAATCAATTTACTCATCAGAGAACACTGACCTCATTGATGAAGTCAAATATCAAGTTTCACTCTCTCCACTGCTCCACCTTCGCAATTCAGCACCCATGAACTGCATTTTAATGTTTTTCACAACATTTTTTCAAAACAAAAATGTTAGAGGCTCTAGAAAGGCTCAAAACTATGTACATACCTACCACTTTTCAATCAAGTAGATGAAAAAATATGATTTTGTTTTTTGTGTGTTTTAGATAGGCAAAAAATACATCAATTTGAAGCTTTTACGAAGAGCTTTAAAATTAGACTCACACGATTTACTTTTCACACTTTTCACAACTTTTCACACATTTCAATGAACTTTTCACTTTTCATTTCACCAAAATTACTTTCCTGAAAAGTGCACATCTCTATTATTAAACAATGCTTTTGTGATGAGAATGAACAGAATCTAAAGATGAACATATAAAAACGTTAAAATATTTTTTTTTTTGGTTATTTTCTTATTTTTTGAGAAATTGAGAGGGGAACTTCGGCTCTACGAAACTAAGTACATGAATTTGTTAACATTTCCAGAGGATTTTTTCCATAAAAACCATTTTACACCATTGGAATGTGGTATAAAAAAAATCGCAAAAACATTTTTTTTACTAATAAGTAAGCTGGTAAAGTAATTTTTTGAATATTAGTCGCTCCTCACGATACTATAGTGTCTATGGTCCATTAAAATTTTCAAAGTTGGTACTTCATGTAGTTCCTCAAACTTCGAACGTTGCGAAAATATAAACACTTTTTTTTAGATAGGCTACAATTGAAGAGAATCTTGTTTTTTACCCTGCACCCTTGATGAGTCAACCTAAAATAACCTATGATTTTTCCCCTTCAGTTTTCGAGGTTTGTAACCCTACTTGCATGTGTAGTTTGGGTTGCTGCATTATCAGGCAAAATATTTGGCACCTGTTCCGGAACACCCGGTATCTTGTACCATTTTTCAAACGAATTGATGTGCGTGGAAGTCGATTTATTTCATGGTTTTTGTTCCTTCGGCTCAATTTTCGATTCTTACAGGTTGAATTTTTAATAAATTTCTTTCTACTCACACTAATTTTTTAATTTTTATTGAAGATATCGAGCATGCTTTGCTCAGATTGAATTCTTTTGACATATCCTTGAGTCAAATTATGCATTATCAGATCGCTTGATAGAGTTTCGATTATGAATATTGCGAAGCATTCAAATAATATGCGTTATTTCTCTCTGTTCTTTGATGTCTATAGGATCTACTCTCAGTTGTCGAATGTTCAAGTACAGGTATATTGTACAATGTAAGAACATAATATACTGTGTACCTACAGGTAGATAGTTCAGAGTACAGACTATTTAGTACCTGTGTAATGTGTATAGACACGGAACTAATCCACGCAAAATGTATCTGTATAGTACACAGGCCAAACTATTGCAGAAATGACAGCCGCGTATACCTTAAGGGTTTATTCGAGCCTGACACCGAGAATAATTACACAATTCTTACCTTCATTTGCGCAGCGATTAAAACGACGCCCGTTGTTGTTCAGTGTTCACGGTGTAGAATATCGGAGAAGAGGAGAGGGAAGCAACGAAAAAAAAAGAAGAGAAAAAACACCGTACACGACTAATCTATCTCCTCAAATCCTCCGCGTTAATGTAAAAATAATTACGTAATTGTTGGTACTGCTGCTGCTAAATTCCTATATGCAGATACATGTAGAACGTGGACGATGAATGACGACAAAATAGAGGATTAATTTTCTGACGTTCATAATACACGTTTTGTGTATACGGAGCACCCCTTCTGTCTCTTTTTTTCTTCATATTATAATTGGATAATTATGGTTCGAAGTGGGTGCGATACGATTTTCAGAATCATAATACGAGTTGAAAAGTGGTTTTTACTCGAAATTTTCAAGCACTGGGTTGAATTTGATTGCTGGAGTTTGCAACGTGCATTGATTTATAGATCGTAATTTTTCATGGCATCAGGTGTCAATAAATCACGATAGATGTGATTATTTTTGCGATGCTGAACGAACCAATGCCTCGGTTAATTCGATGAACCGGTTGGTTAACTAAGCGATAGGTGTATACGAAGTATTATTTTCATAATATTTGATGATTTTTCGCCCGAAACGATCAATTGTTGTGCATATTTTAATCGCGTCCAAAAAATAAAATAAAAACATACCTCGATGGTGGATAAATAAAACGAATTATTAATAGATCGCACAGGATGACAAATACTCGGTCAAGTCGAGCCCTTCTCGTTAATTAGGTTTATGGATGTATACAAGAGGTTGACGACAATCGCCGCATAAGAACATACGAGTAATAATGGATGAAGAAAAAAAAATTTAACGCGAGTTCGTTCGCTTCATTCCGGTACACTTGGACCTACCGCAATGTAAAAAACATTTGAAAAATTATTCCGATAATAGATGAAAATTTTTTTAATCGAAGAAAAGAACCGGTTTTTTTTATATCCGGTAAAACCGTAGTGTCGGATTTTCGAATGTAATTTGAAATTTTTTTCATTTCTTTTTTTTCTCGCTTTCGCGTTTCGCTAAATTTACGATGAATTTAATTGAAATACCCCGCAAACGTGAAGCCGAACCGTCATTCGTCTTCGAAATACGTATAGATCACGTGCCGACTGAGCTAACAATATTCCTTTTTACGGTTCGACCAAGGTTTTAAACAATAATCGAGTAACCGGTTGCAACCAGATTTATTCCATTGTACGGACTACGGAGCACGGTGCAATTGGATTTGCATTTCAAATTCGTAAGTTATGATTTTTATAAACGGCCGATTGTCAAAAAAAAGAAGAAATTGAAATTTTTTAATTTTATTGAAAAAAAGAACAGATATTGAAGGTTCTGGGAATGTATTCGAGTTACGTAAGTAGGTACATATGTCTGAATTTCGAAGAAATTTACGCTTATATTGAGTCTTCTTCGGTTCTTATTATCTTTCAAGGAGTAATTGTTTTTTTTCTGTACCTATACGATTATTTGTGAGCTGTTCCTACGTTTTTTTTCATGGTTCATTTTGGTCAAGGTGTAATATTGGGTGTCTTATTGAAGTCTTAGGTATGGTTGGTGCAGTGATGGGAAAAAAATTCAAAAACGCGTTTTTCAAAACTTGTTTTCCGTCTACATATTGGTGAAATATTTTTTTCCAATATGTTTCACTCTTAAAATTGTAGCACGAAAAATGGCATTTCTCGTCAATTCGTTGACAAATTGGGAGCGAGGGGAATTTTTTTCACATGTTCGTCTACACTTTGGTAAAATATCTCATAAGTGCAAAAATTTTCATTTTTTAGGTTTTTGATGGTACTTTTGCAATAAGTGTAAAACTTTTAATTTTTTTTCTCGAAAATGAAAAAAACACCAGTCCAATTTTTTGATATGTTATTCTACATAAAAAGGACTAAAACTGTGAATTTTTCCCGAATTTTTACTCATGAAGATCATGGTTATATTTCAATTATAAGTTTTTAAATCGATTTTTTTAGGTTTTTGAAATTGGCAACACTGATTTTGACATCATTCGTCGATTACCCTCTCAATGTACTACAATTTGAGAAAAAGTTCAAAATTCTATACCACGTACAACCGGAGCAATTTGCAACTGAAAGTTTCCTTTTTCGGCCATTTTGAAGAACTTTGAAGCCTCACAGCTCCGCCAAAAAAAATCGAAAAAATGTCTGATTTGCGTCATTCGTCATCGTTTGATGACGTCTACACATGATTGATTTTGAAAAAATCGAAGACCCCCTCGTGCAAAAATTCGCCCATTTGGCATGGAATGACCCTTTATCATTTTTTTTGCCATTTTTTCCATCTTTATTTGCATATACCTAGTACATGATTAGTTGGTCATCTTTTATAATTTGATCTCTTCGCTCGCCTCTCCCTTCTAGTTTCGGACAAAATTTCAGTATTACGTAGAAGAGTCATTATTACGCATTCATTTACCAAAACAACTCTAAATCCCAAATGGGCTCTTCGTACCTCGAATTTCAACATACACACACGTTCCAAAATGTGTATACTTTCGTTAATGTATTTAGTTACCACATTTCAGCTCATACGAGACGTAGTTTTACGTATCTACATCTACTTGGCAAACCTCATTTTGAAACTGATCCCTTTGGGCAAACGTTTATGAAAATCAAATAAGGAAACGTATTAATGAGAGTTGAATTTGGGTTAGGACAATGAATGACGAGGGAAAGCGAATGCGACAATTCACGTTGTTATTCATACATGGCGCATGCATACAGGGTGTTTAGAGGTTTTCCATACAATGATTGTATGCAACAATTGGTGAATCTATTTATGAATGTTTGCACAGCATTCAAAATAGGTACCATGAAAAGAGAAATTCTCCTATACTTGGTAAATTTTTGTTTCAGTCCTGGAAATAGTAATACGTACTCGTATTTGGGTGAAAAACTTGCATTGTAACTGAAAAAAAAAAACTTTCTGTGTAGACTGACACTGTAGAAGTTTCCGAAGTGGATGTTCATCATTTTCATTGCCATGAAAGAAAGAAAAAATATAGATATTTGAATTTTAAAATTCGCTAAAATTTGAAAAATGCAACTATAAAACTTGAAATTTTTGCTGTCGCTAAATTTTTTTCCAATAATGTGTCTTGAGAACGCAGCAATCATAAAATTGCTTTCAAATGCTCACTGCTCAGCCGAGGAACAATTTTCACTTTACAAAGTGAAAAAAAATAACTAAGAAAGGGAAAAACTTGATGAAAAAATTTCAAAAATGACCCTCAGTGGCTTCATCGTTGCTCCAATTTGAGAAAAAAATCATTCGAGAATCAACAAAAATACCAAAAAACTCGATAGACGCATCATTCATATCGCATAAGTACCATCTACCATATTGTATCATTATGCTGACCCAGAACAAGACCATCACTCAAATCGTCCTTGGAGAAAACGCACATAAATACAAGCTGACTCACATCACATACCTCATATACGTATTGAGCAACAGCCAACCAATTATTTTTTACTCACGACAAAACATTTTTTTTTTCTAATAGAAAAAAAAACCATCCAACGTGAAAAAAAAATTCTCGTAATGTTCCAGCACAAAACTCGAGCTGGCTTTTTCCTGCTATTTTTTCAATCATTCTACACAAAAGTACATTGGAATTCATACGATGCGCCGGTGAAAAAGGCTCGAGAAGACGAAAATGCATTTAATACACACGTGCGTAGGCTTTTGATGCTGATTCGAATTTGAAAAATTCTGCGAATAAATTTTTTTTTCCAACCACAATGGACGGCGTCTCTTGGAATACACAAAAGATAGGATCTTTTTAAAATTCACATCAAGCCCAGACTAGTATACCCTTCGCCTGTCGACTCGACACACTGCACAGTTGCACACGTTGGTTGATTAGTGTGCAGCTTGGAAAATTACATACATAGTACAATACAGCACCGACAAACCAACCAGCACAAAGTACCTACGTAAGCGTCGCGTCGGTCGCAGCGCAGCGGCCGCGTATTTACTCGTGTACTGGGACTTGTAGGTCTAGGTATATTATGGTAAAATTTACGAGATGTAATTTCAACTACATGACTCGAGTCCTTACGAGTAATGCGGGTTTTAAATAATACCGATATCGGAAATACTCTACACTTAACATAATTACGTCATTGTGTTGCTGATTAGTCGACAATTAGCCAAAAGGCCTCGTGCCCGAAGCATATACCGTGGCTGGGAAGGGAACCAGGGTGTGGGGTGTAGTGTTCTGCGCTCCAAGGGGTAGTGGTGTGTCGTTTTGTACCCGATGTGAAATGAATTTTGCACTTTTACCCCTCTCCTTTCATTCAGCTCCTTCATTTGGCCAAATAGTTGGAAATTTTCACGAACCCATTATGCTAAATTTGTTAGACGCTGTTTAATGACACGACTCGTTACGCCCGACAACGTTACGCAGGCAAATAAACCGTCGTCGTCGTCGTCGTGAAATATTCCTCGAAAGTTTACATCGAAAGTTTGAATTTTTTCATTCGTATTCGTCAAGACGAAACACATCGCGGGAGTAATTTCATAAGTCGAATCACCATCAAGAGTGTTGGACTGTTTCGGAATCGACCCGATGAAATTCTGCCGCTGAGGTTGAGCTCGTCATGTCTCCCATAGGTCTTGGTTTTTATCGCAAAGGAGGAGGAAAAATGTGATTTTAAATTTTCAAAAAGGAAATGGCTTTCACGAGTTTAGAGAAATAAAGAGATTTGTTGAGAAAATTATAAAATTCTTTTTTTCAAAACTTCTTCGATAATCAGCTCATTCGAAAGGACTTTCGTCCGAAATGTAAGAACCAAGGGTGGAAAAAATTGCCTCAAATGGCAATTGATGACCTACAGATTTCAAGATGAGAAAAAATAAGTCAGCTAAACGACATTTCAAAAACTTTCAAAAGGAAACATTTCAACTTTTATTCCATAGCGATAGTTTTTTGAAAAATAAATTTAAAAATGCAAATAAATCACTTGTCCGAAAATCCTAAAGCAGGTCCATAGAAAACTGATATTTTTCGTACCAATTACCTACAAAAAAATGATAAAAGTATGCAAGTTTATTAATCAATAAACAAACACAAGCAAATCTCAATCCATCAATTACCAGGAGAGGGGAGGAGAGCAAAAAGATAACGATAATTGCTGCCAAATTTTTTAACCAACGTGAACTGCACACATGTAATGTATACTCGAAAATTTATCTACTCGTAAAAGGTTTAATTATCTCGTTCGATCGACTGTAGAAGAAATTAAAAGCGGTAATTACGTATACGTCTGAAATTATCAACTTTTAATTATACTCGCGTAATATTTACGACTCGATGACACATTTAACGAGAAGAAACTAATAATAGAAAGAGAAAGGTACGAATTGTCCGCGAGATGACTGCATAGATAACGATACAAAGAATACGAAATGTTTAAATCAGTCTTCAAGGCTCGTAAACCGATCAATAGGACTGAAATTTTATGCATAGGTCGCCGTTGCTGACGCGTTTTGAATCGGTTTTTTCGAAATGCAATATTGTTGTACTGTATGTATTTCGTTGGACTTTTCTTCTTTTCTCAGATTATATAGATATCGGTTGGAAGCCTTGACGAAGAAAGGAAGTACGCAGAATACTGAGAATAAAGGAACGATTTTTTGATTCAAAGTCCAAGGTTTCTAACAAGTAACAAGTAGGACAATACGAAAAAATAGAACAAAAGTAAGACCTTAACGAGAGGATGTTTTTTCTATACTTCAATAATAGATGAGGGGGGGGGGATCTTGAAAGTCAATTTTTTTTTAGATCAGCAGCATCAATATTTTTCACTTTTTAAAGAGAACTAAAAACGTGTAAAAAAATCAAAATTCTGAATGAAGAAAAAACCAAATGAAAAATTTCAAAGTTTGATTGCAAAAAGTAATTGTTCTGCCGAAATCGAAAATAAATTAACAGTCAAAAACTGCAAAAGTAAATTCACCATTTAACCTGATGAATTTTCTAAAATCAAAAAACTCATAAAAATATACGAACCTACAATCACAGAGTTCGTACTCAATCCCCCCTCCCCCTCAAAAAAAAGTAATTTTAGTAAGCAAAAAAATTTCAAGATGAGAGCAAAACATTTTTATGCAGATAAACAATCGCAAAAAAAAGTCAGAAAATTTGAATTAAATTATAGGTAAAAAAATTATGAAACAATGAATATGTACTCCAATTAAAATCGTACACTGAAACTCGATTGAAACTTTGACAATTTTAGCAAAAAGCACGGTTTTTTGGCAATTACTGGCAGAAAAAAAAATATTTTTGTCAGAAAAGTGAAACTATTTCGCAACTTTTTGGCATTAAAGCGACTTTTTTTAAAAGTGAAAATTTTTTGGAAATTTTGATAAAACAGAGTTTGAGAATTTTAACAAAAGGCGGAGCTTTTTTGGCAGAAAAGTGAAACTTTATAGCAATTTTTACCAAAAAAATCAGTTTCTTTGGTAATTTTTAACCAAAATGCGAAATTTTCATACAATTTAGTAAGAAGCAAGAATTTTTGTGCAAAAAGCAAGACTTTGAAATTACAGCAAAAAGTGATACTTTTTTGCAACTTTTTGGTAAAAAAATGACTTCTTAATAATGTTGGCAAAAAACGAGACTTGGACGATGGATTTCTGGCAATTTTTGATAACAAGCTGAGATTTCTGAACAATCTTTTTGTTGAAAAAATCACTACTTTTCTCAACCAAATTTTCAGAAAGCTTTCCACTCGACCCCCTCCCCCCACACAAACAAATTAACAAAGTCAAATTTTTCACGGGAAAATTATCAAAAAAATTGAATTTAGAAGAAAATATTTTGTTTACAAAGTATTTTTCAATTTTATCAAAAATAAACTTTTATTTCAATAATTTGAAGGTTTTTGTTGCAAGTTTGAATTTTTTCACTACCTTTTTAACTAAATTCACTACTTTTTCACTACTTCCACTACTCGTTATTGAAATTTTGAAAACAAAATGAAATGATGAGTGAAAAAAAATTATTGATTTTTCGAAATTAAGAACTGATTGACATTTTACAATTAATTTTAACTTCAATAGATGTTATTCATTCATGAACTATTCCTTCAATAAAACTTAAAATTGATACAATTCCTAATCAATTGATTAATCAAAATTAAAAAAAAAATAAACCTGGATTAATTTTTGGCCAATGTTCAGAAATTTGTGGGATTAATCATGACATATGTAGATCAAAATTTAAGCTCGCCCACATTTTTTGTTCGATTTTTTTTGGGGGGGAAAGGGAGGGGGAGGCAGCGAATCACTCTCCTACGTTTTATGATTTCAGAATGAAAACCATACTCGATTTCCGTATTTTTTCAAATTCGTTAATGAAGCTTTGAAAGTTGTTTCTAAATAAACTTGCAGCTTTTCAAATTTTTCAGAAAGCAATTGAATAATTTAATTCGGTACTTAAGTACTTGGAAGTTCATCATGTACATTAGTATCACAAAACATCGCAAAAAGAAATAATTATGGCAAAATCTACAATCAGATTACCCAAATATCCATTAATTCCTCCTCCCCTGCGAGGACAGGTAAATCCTCTCAATAAACTTTCATTTTCAAAACTCCATAAGCAGATCTAATCTAACACTCGCGTATTAATTTACACGACAAATTACTCACCATATAAATCCTACGTCTGTACACCGCGCAGCTCGGCGTACATACGATAAAATCACGAGGGAATTTTTACCCCTATAGCCCTTCTTAGCGCATCGTTTCGTTATTCCATCATCAGTCAAAATCCTCGTAATAATAACGCATGCGAAAAATTTTCGCTTAAAATTCTCCATTTTTATTCTCCTCGGGGGTCTTTCTATTTAGTATACTATAATCCATTCCATCAAAGTAATTCTCATGGTACTCGTCGTTTGAAATTACTATACACACAGACGCCAAAATACGACGACGAGTACACAGCCAGAGCACACCTAATTCGACATTTTGAAAAAAAATTCGCCAAATCTTGGAAAAAAATTTCGCCAACGTTTTAATTTGAAGCAATAGCAGCAAAGCAGAGGCAAACAGCTCGACGACGACGACGTCGAGTAAAATTAGTTTCTAAAAAGGACGAAACGCAACACGGCATCCCAGAGAGTATTTCACGGTCACTTGATTTACATAACGATTCATTATATCGTACCTGTAACAGAAAGAGAGAGAAAAAAAACGTCAAAATTACAACAACACGTAGAAATTAACTATAACGCGATCAACTATACAATATACAAAATACATATAAAATTTAAACAATGTTATGTTCAGTGTACCTACGATTATACACGATGAATTTTCTTACCCGGAGTATGTAATGGTATAAACCTAACAGTAATACCTGCCCCTTTTTCAAATTTTCTAGATGCTTATCTACGCGTATACGAGCAGACTGCTGCGGACTAACGCAGCGTATAATTTAGAATTTCGCTTACTACGCAACAATAGGCCGCAAAATGAGGTGGCATTGTTTAAAATGCGCGCCATCGATGTGTATAAAATTCATCGAAACGAAGGTTTTACCACAGCCTGAGATATTGAGGGGCACAACACGGTGCTGTATGCGAATGACAGAGAGACGATGGCAAAATGGACGTATCGTAATATGCACAATACTTACGAATTTCATCGATTTATAACGGCGGCTAATATGGACATTTTCATGCCAATTTTTCAGGGGGCTTGAACCCAAACCACCGTTAACATTATACAGGAAATTTCCCCAGCCAAGGCACCGACGAGTCTCGCGAATCGCGAAGAGAGCTGTAAAATTACACCGCGATTACGCCATTATCCGAATGTGGCTGGCATGGCTTGAATTTTAACACTTGCAACCGTAAATACCCAGACCCACAGCAAAAGCATAACGTTTTGTATGCTGCGTTCTCTCTCAGTCTGTGTGTATAATACATGACAACGCATCGTATATACCGCACAAACGGTAAAAACTTTTCAAAGCATTACGAATATTCCGCTCGTTATCACTAGGTTAGTAGGTCATGATACAACCTGCAAAGTGGGCCAATACCAACAGGGTCGCCACCTTATATAGATGTAACATGTCTCGTACAATTTCGCGATTAAAAAACACAATATTATATTATAGAGATACTGTATAGTGTATACAGTACGCGGTACGCACGCCGAGCGTGTCCTCACGTTGCCTTTGGTTCGTCCCCTCGACCTCCTCCACCACCACCTTCGCGTGGATCCCACCAAATACATACGCAGCAGCGTGATTACATGTACCAGTACGTCATCGTCAGCATAATGTGCTTACACAAATACGCATCTGATACCCGTTAACCGCAATTATTTCAATGGTAAACCCTGAAGAAGACGTGGAGAGGAGGTAGAAAGATTATGAGAAAATTTTTGAAATTTTTTTTTTTCAACGTCGTTTTCATTTCTAGTGCTGGGTCATTCCACGTCAATTCGACAAAGAAGTGGTAAGGGGGGGGGGGGGTCAGCAATTATTTGAAAATTTTTCCTGTGGAAAGACCTTTTGAAGGAATTACCAATGACGCAAATCGCAGCCCTCTAACCCTTTTTTAAAAGCTGCTAGGGAGTGTCAAAGTTTTCAGTGAGCAGTGGATTACTCGATAACAGCGATACCTACCAAAATGGAACTTTTCTCAATAGTTAGGGGTTTTGAAAGGCTCTTTGGCGATATCATAAAAATCAGTGTTTCCACTTTTTTTCGTAAGAAAAATTAGCTCGCAAAGTTTCAAAACGTACGTAGATTTCATATCGTTCCGACTCTCAAAAATTCTGAAAAAAATATATTAAGGATAACTTTTCATGCTGAACAACATATTAAAAATTGGAATGGAATTATTTCGTAAAGTCGATTTTAAAAAATTGAAAGTTTGAGAAAAAATGTGATTTTTTTATTTAAAACATGAAAAAAAAAATGTTGATTGGTAAAGTTGACCCATTCGATCCCTATTTTTGAGTATCCGTTGAAAAAAACCTTTCACTCAATGAAATAAACTCATCACAAAAAAAATCAAAATTCTCGAAAAAATTCAAATTTCAGTTCCAATAAACATCAAAAAAAAGTTTGAATTTATTCAGTTGTCTTATTTTGACCTCTTTCTGATGTATTTCATGAAAAAGTTGAAAAAAATTACACTTATAGCAGAAAAAAACTCAAAATTCGTTCATTTTTTCAATTCACTCAGTAGGCAGATTGTTCAAAAATCAAAAATATTGATGGAAGATTGGAAGTAGAAACCAAAACCATCAATCTTTGGTTAAGAAAAATGTATGTTACCTGCACCAATTTTTAGTACCTCCAAATATTTTTTGAAAGTGATTGAGAACTAGCTCTTGGAAAAAGTTTCCGATAATATGTGGAAGAGCCTGTGAGTGCACAACATGACGATTTTTCTCATTAAAGAATTTACGGTTTTTTTGAAAAAATAATGAAAAATCGCTCAAAACATAACTTAGCGAATTCCATATAAACCTCTTTACGAAGGGTGTAATAATCTAGTAATTAAAAACACCCAAAAAAATGAGTTGGAAGTAACCCATAAAAAAGTTTGACTCCGGAGGTGTCCCCAAAAGGGAGATTTGGGCTCCCAAAGAGGAAGCATTTTCGCAAAAAATCGAGGTTTTTTCGCACCTGCCACTACACAACCTGTCTTGGAGAAAAATGGACTGGTCTCAAATGAAGGTATTTGAGATTCTGCGTCGATCTATGCTATAGTCGTCAAAATCCAAGACCACTTTTAGGGTTCTATTGAGCGGTTAAAAATTTTCTAATCGCTCATTTTTGGATTAATTCGGGTTTTGAAAATTATTTCTTGGCAAATACATATTTCGCATTAGTTATGCCAAAATATTAAAAGATATCCTTCCTGCAACTAAGGAAATATTTTTGAAAGCAATAGTTCCAATTTTTTTACGATTTTTGCCAATTTCAAAAAAACGAATAATTTCATAAGTTTTTGGCAATTTTTCTTCGTATTGTTCGTGGATATTGCAAAATGAAATAAATTTTCGAAAAATTATCCTTACAATACTATTCTGAACCAAAATCCCCTTTTTCATGATATTTTTTTTCTATTTTTCTTCCCTCAACTTCATATTTTTAATCTTAGCAGTTTCAGATCGCAGAATATTGATCTCTCATCGGCTGAAGGGGAGATGAGGAGAGGGGAAAGGAGGAGAGGTGAGGGGGAATTAGGTGTCAACATTTTCTATTAAATCAGAAAAGTTTTCAAAAAAAAAGAGACTGATTTCCAACTGTTTCCATACACTAGAAATCAAAAGCAATTTTCGCAATTTTTTCATTTTCTAAAAGATGATCTTCTAAAAAACAAAAACAAAAACAAAAAAACACTTGAAAACCCACCCAATAATATGTGCCGAGGAAATTATCAATGCCTGCCCCCCCCCCCCATTCGCAAAGAAAATGTACATTTTACCTCTCACACTTGTAAAATTTGAGTCAATTTCGTGAATTTTCATGCTACAGACTTCGTTGAGGTCTCAAATAAAAGCTGAAATACAACATTTGTCATCTACGCAATTGCAGCAAGATTTATCCTACCTTTTAAAAAAATGAATTCAAAAGTATTTTTTAAACATTCGATACCCACAAACGAGGACATCTTCTAAACCTCTTGTAAAATTATTGACTTTTAAAAAGGAAAAATTGGGGAAATTGTCTTTCGGAGAGAGTTGATTAAAATCAATTTCGGTTGAAAATTTCAGGTTTTTTTCGTCCCTCTTCTGTAATTTTTCTTCGTATGTATGTAGTTTCTTATGATTAGGTATCATTTTTTTAAAAAAATGGGGTTTTTCAAGTGATTTTGGCGCATTTCCAAGACTTCTGAAGCCAATTTCCAGAAACTCCAAAATATTTAAAATCTCGAAAGAAAATACACTGATCTCAGCAGAGGAAGGGCGAAAGCATTTGATTATTCACAATTCGAGACGTAAAACTTTGACGCCAGAGAAGCTGCATTTTTTGGGATTCGAAAATTTTACCAACTAACAAATTTTTCAAAATGAAAATTGGGTGCTCTAAAATTTGTGTGACCTAGAAGTAGACTTCTCTCCTTCTTCCTACTTCGTCACTGGGTCCCCTACCTACACCAGTGGACAATTTGAAATTTTCCCCATCGGGCAGAAAAGAAGGCAAACTCCAAGTTCGTCGATAGAACTGTTTTTTAAATAGTTTACGAAAATTTCGAGCATTTACAGACAGTTTTGCAAAGTCGCAATTTTGGGAAGATTTTTGACATTTTTGAATGAAATTCCAGACAATCACAGGGTGCTTTACGGCTTTTAACCGATTTTCAGACGAATTTGTATGATTTTTCACACCATAATGATGGTATGTGTACTTATTGAAACAAATTTTGAAATCGATTAAGTACAGGAATTTTCAATCGATTTTTTAACGATTGTATGTCGATTTTCCAGTTTGAAATTGATTCTTCGGCATTGATTAACAAATTTAGAAGACTGACGATTTTTTCTAGTTTTTTACGTTTGTAAGTTGAATTATTTCGAGAGATTTTGAAATTTCAAAATTTTGCAAGGCAGCAGAAAATTCTTAAACGTGGTCATGAAAAGTGCCCTCTCTGAAAAAATTTCCGAATTTTCAACAACTTACATGATTTTTTCTCATATATTACCCTTTAGAAAATATCCTCACTGTGTGCCCCCTTTTTTCCCCACCGTATCAATAATCATACAACACGTTCCATCGCCCATTTCAAAACCTTTTTCTTTCACTCGTCAGTTCCGTTTTTATTTTCGTCTTCTTATCATTTGGACGAGGTAAACGTGACGTAACGATGTTATAATTTTCCCTTTTCATTTGACGGTCGTCGTTCTTGTCGCTCCGGCGCTGCTTCGTCGCGACCGCGACCTACGTACGTAAACGTACACGTATGAGAGCGTCAATCTTACGTAACAGTGAGTCGCTTTCGAGAGTACCGTGTCAGTATGTATTATTGGAAATACTACAATGTCGAGGATCTCTATATATTATTATGTATCTTTCCATCTCTAAAAGTATACTGCGTCTGTAAGTATAGATAATGTGTAGTAAAAGTACATACATACACAGATTACACACTATAAAAATATACGTAGAATTTGTTTGTGTGTGGTGTGCCTCGCTACATCGCCGTGGCCGTGCGTTCTGTCATCGTGTCGTGATCTAATCATAGTCACCGTCGTTTTATTCTAGCACGATCACGTAATTGGAGTCGAAGTATTATTTTCTTTTCGCGAGTATATCTTACGTAGATACGAACATCTCTTCGTTAAAATGGGTCTTTGTAATAAATAAGAGTGGCTTCGGAAGAAGGCACGAATAATTGGAGGACCTTGGAATTGTACCTACAGCTCGAAAAGTGTGCATGGTACGAGAATCTTGTCATTCACGATCAATCATGTGCGATGACTACCCTTCTTTAGTCCCCACACATCGTGTAGGTTTGGAAAAAATCAGTCTCTTCGATGTATCAAAAAACGGCGAAAAATCGTTCGAAATTTTACATCTTTTGAGTTGAAAAGGGTCCAATATGAAATTCAATGGTACCTCCAAATGTAAATCAGGGGTTTCTGCTCTTAGATGAAAACTTGACATTTTTCTCCAACAGAAACATTATAATCAGAACCCAAATCCTGAATGTATTATTTCAACGCTGAAGATCTTTGTCTTGATGGGGGGGGGGGGGGTCGAAAACTCAAATTGACGCTTCAGCGATCCCACGACACGAAAAAAAAACCTCTTCGTTCATTTTAAAAATTACCTAGCCTAGACCCATTTTTTCTCTGCAGAAAAATTTGGCCAACAACCTTTTTCATTCGCCTTTTTCAATATTTCGCAATATTTCAATCACACTTTCAGCTTTACCTCTAGATTTTAGAAAGAAAAAAAAAACTATTCGAGAAAACCCAAAACTTTTGAAATTTCCACCAACTTTATAAGAGCTCTTTCAACCTACACAAATAGTAGGTACATAGCGAGTCGCCAACGCATTCTCAAACTAGGGTAGGTAATTATATTTACAAAATAAAGACCTGTTTACGATTAAAATGAATTTCTACTCCTTGTCAAATATAACTTCAAACCTTGAAAACTCAAACATCACATTTTCTGCTGGGAAAAAAAGAGAACCGTTTAAAAGAGTAGGCTCAAGTAAAATTTTGAAACAATTTTTTTTAATTAAAATTTTTTTCGTGAAAAAATTGAACCTTCAAATTCGATAAATTACAAAACATGATTCATCCAACACCTCGACGTCTCCAGACGGTAAAATCAACATAAAAATTCATCCAGTACCTCGTCAGCATACCTACATCGTTAATAAACCGCAATTTTCTATTATTCATACTGTATTTAAACTTCGTCATCGCAGTAGCTGCAACTTCCCCACTCAATATTTATTAAACGTCGCGTAACTGATATTCGAAACCGATAATAACTAGAACGAGGTCTCGACCTTTACCGAATTCCACGTGAAAATAAATTCCTCGCAAAAAAATATTCCATTCAGAGAGATCTTCCTCTTTCATGTAGCTGAAAATTTCGTCCATTCGAATAAAAATTTTATAATAAGAGGGGGTATAAATGTCATTAACAAATCCCCTCGCGAAAATGAACGCCCCTACGTCGATATCTATGGTTTAAACCGGCTCTTTAACTACATATATAATTATACTGTAGATTCTATAATATACTTTCGACTGCGAATTTATACCTTCCAGATAACACACATTACTTATTATACGAACCATACGAGGAAAACATACAGTTATATTGGTCTATTCTATACTCGAACTCGTGTAGACGAGGAAAGCAAAAAAAAAGAAATATTTACCCAAATTATAATAATCGTCGAATATTTCGTAAAAAGTTCACTTCAGCATGCACATATAACATGGTAAACTTTGTAGCCAGTTACTCTTGTACACCTCTTCGCCTCCCTCGTACTGCAATAATATCGTGGGCACGCAATATGCAGCTCATTCTAGCGGTATTTATATTTACTATATGGTACGTAACCGCAGCAAATAAACCCGTCATCGCGGTAAACATCGACGAACTTGCTTCTTCTAGTGTATTATGTGTCAATGACAAGCTTATAATTAATAACCTAAATTCGCGTATAGCCCGCTGTATTACATATATATCGAATCGAGTCGACCAGCCAGTCAGATAATCGAGCTTCTATCGACATAGTAGGTAGGTCTGTAAACACGTTTCGGGTCGAGAAAAATTTAATTTTGCAGAGGAACCGCGGTAGTAATTTTGTCTTCAAGTCTGGTACACGATTCAATTCAAATATTGTACCAAAAAGAGCCTTCCTTGAAATCACTTCAAGAGCTGCAGTATAGCTGAAGATCTGAGTCAAAACCTACAGATTGAAAAATGCATCTTTCTAAAGAGGTGGAGAGAGGGAAAGGGAAGGGAAGAGAAGGAAAGGAGACTAGGTAACCACAGGACCTAAAATTTTGAAGCAATAAAAAGCCTACATTTTAAAAAACATCACAAAAATTTTTCAAAAAAAACTTTAGATGATTTTTTAAAAAATTAAAAAATATAATTACATACTTTAGAATTAAAAACTGGCCATTTGAAGAATCGAATCCCCAAAAAATGAACAGATACCTATTCATACTTGGCGCTATCAAATCACAAGGAATCGACATGTTACTCCAAATTTTAATTATTTTTCGAGGTTTTTAAAAATTGACCGGTTAAAAGGGCACTGAGAGGCCCCCCCCCCCCAAAATAAAAAGATTATCGAAATTGGTACCTTCTAAATCTAAAAAAAAATACTATTCTAGAATGAATGAAATCTGTGAAAAAAATTCGACGGAACTGGAAGAAGTAGAAGTCAGGGCCATCTTGCCCCCACTTCTCAACGTAGGTAATCACAATTGAGAGAAAATTGCACACTACGAGTTGGAAAAAATGGAAAGCACTGTGAAATTTCGAAGAGAGAAATCGAGGTCATGATTTTGAATAAATTACGACGAAATACCAATCAGAAAATTCATAACATATTTTCAACAAACCATTACCAAGGGTTTAGGAAAAATTGTCCACGAGGAAAATAACAAAGTGGGTGGAGAAGAGAGGGCGTAAGGAATTTTGAAAGGAAACCGGAGTAAACACAGCAAAATTTGAACGTGCATCCACTATAACGTGACATGTAATTAACCTCGTAAAAAAAATTTCAAAATTTATTCACTCCAGGATATACAACAACGCAGCATAACAAATTTCCCTTATAAACCACAAACTGCTTAAAATTTCCTTGTAATTTTACGTCAAACGTCCCCAAAACCCAAAATCCCATCATTTACGTACATCGCACGTTCCTTTAGGCGATTTTCTCTATTCTATTATAGACCCAAAACCCGTAATGTAAACTTTGGAGCAAAACCATAGAGAGAAGCATAGGACGATCTTTCCAACTCTGGCCAAATTGAAAAATAACAAATAGCTCAGGGAACCGAGAGGCAATTCGGTGTTTTTAGTAGGTAGAAGGCCTACATATGCCGAACGTCTGTAGAGTTTTTTTTTCTTTCTGCGAATAATATACCATTTCGTGTACCGTGTTTGCTGACACGTTCGCGAAGGCAACCGCAAAAGCGGACGTGTCAGTTGATTAAATTTTTTCAATCTTTTTTTTTTTTTTTAAGGAACAAGAGTACAGGAATATGGTATATTTTAGACACCTAGGGGGAAAAATCATGTTGGAAAAATTATGCAGCATCGACATCTTTTCAGAACACAGAATTTCTCAGATTCAACCCCCCCCCCCTTCCTCCACCATCTCACGAATAGGTTTATTGATTTAAGAACGATTCCCTCGTTAAATATTAGAATAAGTCACAAATCAAATTTTTAGCTATTCAAAATAATTTTCACGTCTTCTGGAGAAGATTTAAAATTTCGAAGGAATCGAAAATCACGCTGGAGGCTCCAGAATGTCCAGAAATGATGAAATTTGATTCGAGGGAGTTCGCATTAGTTTCAGGACCGAGTTCCATCATTTCAACTGAATAAGTATGCATTTTTTAAAAAAAGCATCATTGGCCAAAAATAGTAAATTTTAAATTTTTAAAAATTTGTCAAAAATCGAAAATTCGATTTGGGCAGCTGAAATTTTGGTTACGGGGTTTCAGACCAAGCTCTTTTTAAAAACCACGGCCTCGTTCAAATCGGAAGTGAACACCTCAAGGAGTTCTCGAGTGAGCTTTAATACAGCTTCCTTAGCACCGAATTCTAATTTTTTCTTTATAAACAAAGAATTGAAAAAATTGATTTTTAAACGAATTTCTAATATGTAATAAATTTAGGACTTCTTTAACTTTAGGCACCACTTTGTTGAAAGTGACATTTTTTTCACTACTTGCAGAACTTACAAGACATGTTAGACACACTGTAGTTGAAAATGTTATTATTTCTAGAGCAGATTTTTCAATTTTCAAGTTGTATGTAATTTATGAGACTGGGAGGAAGAAAGGTGTGATTTTTGGGATTTTTTTGTAAAACATATATTTTGTTCAAATTTTTAAAAAAATTTACCACGGGAATCCTCCTTCCAACTGACTTCTATTCCTGACATTTTTGTCAAAATTAGTTGAATAACTTTGGAGACATCAAATTTTGAAATTCGAGCCAAAAAGTGAAAAATTTTAATGTCATTTTCTGCAGGGATTTCTCCAAAACTGTTCAACGAACTTTTACCAGCATTTCAAAGGTGGGGAAGAAAAGTGAAGTGGAAGGGGCCATGCGATAACAGATTTATTCGATTTTGAACTAAAGACATGAATTTTACAATGGTCCAAACCACACGAATTTCTACAAATCCGAGGAGACACTTCTGCCTACTCCACTCTCAACAACGCCAGACAAATTCCAAGTGCATTTTATTGTTTCTTTGCATTATTTATGATTTTTAAAATACCTATAACATTATAGTACATTTTCAAAGAAAAACGATCAAAATTTGAAAAAATCAAGGTAGAAAGCCAGAATTTGGCCAATTTTTATTTTATTTTAGACGTTTCAAATGCATTGTCAATGATTTTGTGCAAATCTAGAGCTTCTAGAGTATTTTTGGACTCAGCAATTTTAAAAAAGTCCAATAAAAATAGCTCAAAAAATCATAATTAATCTAAAAAATTGAACCAACTGATCTGATGGCACTTTCGATCGATTTAGGCATAATAATGTGAGAGTGGATTTCATTCGAACTTTTTCTTGTAATGATGAAAACTGGAAAAGTAGAAAACAAAACGTCTGAAGGTTCCAGAACAGCTCAAAACTGCAATCAAAATCACCCTTCAATTTTTTCAAAGGAATGGGCCATATTTATGTATTTTTTATATTTTCGAAAATATCAGCTCTTGAACTTTTGATGAGAGGGAGGAAGTATTTTTTGGTGTTCTTTCAATTTTTTTTCTGATCAGTCCAAATATTTTCATGACAATTAGGATATACTTCTGTAAATTACATGAGACCTACAAACTATATAAAAAGATGGCAATTTTCAAATTTTATTTGTTTGATTTTCCTTGGTTTGTCACTTTGAATTCATTTGACTGAAGAAAAAATGACAGAAGAACGGACAAGTCATCGTGAAAGTACTTTTGAGGCAATATTTCGTCTTCCACCGTCCACGTAGTATTTTTCAATGCTGCTCAAATTTCGTTCAAAAAACATCTATCTACTTCATAGACGAGCTACAAATTCAACATTTCATAACAGTACACTTATGGGACCGGGCACGATAAATGTTCGACATTGGTAAAATTTCGAAGGTGATTTTTCACCCGAAACCGGTTAATTTTTTTCCATTCTATCTACACGAGAGAGTAAGGGAAAAATTAGTATAGCGAAAAAATATAGGTCACCATAATCTCGACGTACAACGATGTATACTGATATAGTATACACACATAAAGAAGAAAGGCGAAGAGCTCCTCCAATCACGCTACACGTCGTAATATAATATAAAAAAAAAATTCTACGCGACGATAAAATCTATAAAAATGTGTACACATAAACGCACGAGTATACAGTTGTATCTCTGAATGGCTGAAGTTGAACCAAATCCGAATCAGCTTCAAGTATCCGCAGATAGCAGCGAGATAGGTTTTAGATGCAAATTTGTATCTACATTATACAACGTACTACGATACATAATAACGATTTTTATAGACAAAGATTCCATCCGTCCGTTTATTGTACGCCGATGTGGCTGCTTGTGACTTGGACGTACACAACGGTATACATATACAAGGCGAAAGCAATGTGACTTTTTAAATGCCCTATTCAATTCCTTTTACGAATTATTGATTATGATTGCCGAGGTTTTTTCTTCTTCCATTTCAAAACAGATACGAATATCAGATTGCGAAAAAGAAAAAAACTACACTACACATATACAGCAGAGAACTCGTTTGAAGGAACGATGCTCGAAGCTGCGATTTAAATCTGACTGCTAACTCGATCAGCCCGGCTCGCGAATTGAAAAGAACTTTCTCCGAATCTGGGTAGTACGAGTAGATGGGTGCATATTGTTGCAAAGGGCACGGAGTTGCAATATCGAGAGAAATTCAATCAGTCAAAAGTACATATTTTTAAAGGCTGGAATTTATAAATTTTTGTAACCGAGATACCTGTAGGTACGTGTTTGCAAACGCATCAGATGGGATAGGTGTATGAATAGAATACCTTCTCTGGTCTTTTGTGTGGGTAAGTAATTTGAAAAGAGTATCGAATATCAAGATGGTAGTATTTGATAGCATCGTGAGTTTTTATTCTCGCTTTTAAAGGCAATTTTATAAGACCACTCAGTTTGTTCTCGAAGCTGTGGCTGTGGCATGTGTTCTGTACGTATAGACGATAGACGTACCACATACATCTGAATATTATTTGCATTTCCCTCTTCATACAGGGTGCCTCGTCGAACATTTAGCAAAATTTGAATCCACCAGTAACTATAGAAAACGACTGAACCAGTTGATCTGTTTTCAAACGAATTGGTACCTGGTACCTGGTACGTATAAATAGATTCATTTCTCAGTGAATTGTTCGTGAGAGTATCAATTCATTTAAGGGAATCATTCATGAACCAATTGATTCATTTTTCGAAAGAACCAATCGCGAACGAATAGATTCATTTTTTGTGAATCATTCGCCAACGAAATGATCAATACTTTAATTTATGAATCAATTCGTTCGCGAATGATTCATCAAAAATAATTCAATTCGTTCGCGAACGATTCACTAAAAATTGAGTAAATGAATCGATTCGTTCGCGAACGAGTCACTTATACGAATCAATTCGTTCGTGAATGATTCACTGAAAAATTCAATTTGTTTGCGAATGATTCACCAAAAATCAAGTAAATGAATCGATTCGTTCGTGAATGATTCACTGAAAAATTCAATTCGTTTGCGAATGATTCACCAAAAATTAGGTAAATGAATCGATTCGTTCGCGAACGAGTCACTTATACGAATCAATTCGTTCGTGAATGATTCACTAAAAAATTCAATTCGTTTGCGAATGATTCACCAAAAATTAGGTAAATGAATCGATTCGTTCGCGAACGAGTCACTTATACGAATCAATTCGTTCGCGAATGATTCACTAAAAATTGGATAAAAATTCCAAAAATTCAAGATTCAGATAAGTTTTACGGGACACCCTGTATATTCTCAGCATACATGTGAGCAGTACTAGAATTTTATAGCATTGAAGAAATGTTCGCACACTCGACTGTAGTTACATTCAAAATTGTTTCCCTCCCTTTTTTTCGCAATTGCGTTTATTTACTTGTTTTATTATACGCGTTTACATGCATATAAAGGCGTATTGTTTTAATAAATGTCTCTTCGAGTGTTACTTCTCGCGTCCTCTTTCCCTCTGCGACTGACTATGAGTTTTTCTTCGAAATATACTAGGTACTATTCGTTGCATGTACTGTACTCGTATGTGTATTTGCAGCCAATATTATTATACGTTTACGTACACAGTCGAATATAAGGGAATTTATTATTTCGTTATACAATACACTTTTGTACAGTTATACGATTACGAATAGCTTTTATAGATGCTCGATTGTGTTAATGAAACTCAATCGGTTCATTCGTTCGTGTACGAGTTTTTCTTTTCTCTTTTTTTTTCTTTTTTAGGTTACATTGTCGCGGTCGTAAAAGTATGAGAGAAACTTTTCGTAACTTTTGTAACGTTGTTTGTCGTTGTCGTCGTCATCTTTGACAATTTACGCCACATAAATTGAACAAGTGTATTACTCCGTAGGTAGTGCTCTGCAGCATCCAACGTTGATCTTTTTACGATGGTACGGAAGGAAGAAGGGGTTGGAAAATGTGATTAACCCTTTAGAGGGTTTCTAGGTTTCCATGTTGGGAAAACCAATTGCTTTGAAGAGTGTGATAGAGTACCCTGCTCAATTGGTCAAATCACAAAAAAGTTGAACTCGAAGAAAAATAATTTTGGAAAATGAAAGTTTTGATAAAACTCAAATCCTTCATTTCCAGCAAAACAAATTAATATAAATTGGAAATTTTTTTCAAATAGGGAGCCCCTCTCCTTGGGCTGCTCCGCAGTCCCAACCCTGGACTCGTTCCCTTACTTTGCTCGGGTTGCTCTCCTTGGTAAACATGTTACGTTTGAGAACAGTTTTGCTTCGAAAATTTTATGTTTTTGTTTTTTCATTTTATTTTTAGAATTTCAAGTTTTTATTTGTAGAATTTCCATTTTTCATTTGGAGGTTGTGATAATAACATTTTTTGGAGGTGTTTCATTCTAAAATCTTTCAATTTTCAATGTTTTTTTTTTTTTTTTTTTTTTTTTTTTTTTGTAGTTGGGGTAGTTTTAGTTTATGGTATCAAAGCTTCCATATTTGATTTTCAAATTTTTGTTCTCAGATTTATTTTTGCATTTTTTCTTGTTATTGGTTTTCAATATTCAAGCTTATAATTTTTGTTTTTATGTCTTTCAATTTTTTTTGCAAATTGTTTTTATTTTTATTATCATCATCAATTCTTTTCATTCATTTTTTATTAGATTATTTATCATTTCCCATAATTTTTCCGTTTTCATTTTTGATTGTTTTTTTTGTTCACTTTTTAATTTTTTCATCATAAATGTGCATTCATTTTTTATTCCTTTTTAATCAGTATTTCACTTCAATTGATTCTTTTTTTTTTTTGGTGGGAGGGGAGAGCCGAGGAGGCATTAATTTTTTTCAGTTTTTATTCCAATTATCAAACATTTTAATTTTCTCCATTTCTTCCTTTAGTTAGTGTTAAATACATTTTTGTTTCTGCATTTTCTTTTCTTACAATCGTGTCTTGGTTTTGGTTTTCGATTCGGTTTGTTGTTAGTTGTTAGTTTCCGTTTACATATAGGCCTATATTTGATGTTTTCATTTCAAATTTTATGTTTTCAGTTTCATTTATGCAATTTTTCTTGCTTTTGGTTTTTAAATCGATTTTAGTTTTTTTTTTCAACTTTTTGACTTAATTCAATTCAGTTTTTTCATAATTGATTTTGTTTTTATTTTTTTTGTGTGCTTCAATTTTATTTTCATTCTTATTTGGGGGGGAGGGGGGTTAATTTAAATAAGTTTTCGTTTTGGTTTCATTTTATCATTTTTTTTTTGTTTTATTCATTAATTTTTTTCGTTTCTTTTATTCATCATGCATTCATTTTTCATTCCATTTCATTCTTCGTTTCACTTCACTTCTCAAGGGGCACTTTCGGAGCTAAAAGTTTTTGAATGACTTTCAATTCAAAATGAAGGTTTCCACTTTGTACTGAATTTGGTTAAAATCCTTCAAATTTTTTATCAAGGGACACCCTTTCAGTCTATTTGGTGCTGATTTCTTTGAAAAAAGGATACGAAATGTATTTTTGCTGAATGTGTTAGAGGACCTTGAATTCCTCTTAATGATATTATCCGAGTTTACATAAATTACTCGTAATAAATGAGGAATTAATAACATTGGCGCCTTACGAAGCCTTATAGTGCTTCTGCGGTTTAATTAGAATTGCACTCGAGGAAAATATCGAATTAGTTTCAACAAACTGAAAATTCTTCGAAGTAGGTCACTTTTGGGCCAACCAAATATCAGTTGATAAGACGGTTTGAAATCATTCATGAGTTTTGACTTTCTGCTAGCCCTCTTTCCAGCAAACTTCAAAGCAAAAAAAAATCTCATTCCGAATGAGAGAAATTTTTATCTAATTATTTTCGTACCTATTTTTGAAAAGACCCATTTCTTCATTCTTGACTAGAAAATTGTCATAAATTACCAGCAGCAGACTTTGAATCTAGAAACTTCATAACTTTCCAAATCGTATATATTTGCATTCATTTTAAAATATCGTACATTCGAAATTTTACAATTTATCACAATTTTTCTATCCTACCTTAAGTTTATTTAGCATTGAAATCAGCCCCGAAGATAATTTGAATTAATCCATCAGTTCGTTGTTTTTTTTTTCACCTCTCGTTGCTTTTACACTGATTGGAATATTTAATAAGATTTAAGCAACACTTGCTGACTTTTGTCAGCGTTATTTTATTTTTTCCCTGCTGCAATCGTACTTACAGCAAAACCTTGGAGAATTGAGTTTTGCTCGATTATACAAATATTATCGAATCGCCTCGCGATGAGTTTATTTACAATTTAAAAAACCTCAGTTCTCGAGAAGTACTACGTATTTCGTCGGTTCGATTTCAATCATTTTTACACTCGGATGAGTTTGTAATTCGTATACTTTATTCACACCGTAGAACAGTTTACAACTACCAGAGAGTGAGAAAGAGTTGAGGCAATAGGAGGAGAAATAAGATAACTCCTGTATAACAATGCAATCTGGTATACTAATCAAATACCACGTCTACTCCCGACTTGGCCGTCTTCTTACCTATATAAAATAGGTACTGGTACACCCTATGACCCCTAGCTACCATCCTTGTCTGTGATTTTGGTATCTGTCTTTTATAACGTATTCCAACTCGAAAAGTTTTTCAATTTGTAAACTACTTTATGAAGGTGTTTTTATTTTAACCACGTAAATAATTAAAGTGAAATCCTGCCACAGATATTTACGTTATTCTGTCGAGAAAACGTTGGGATTAATTTTTTAATGACGAACCAACGTCGGGTTTATAGATTGCGATTTGATGGAAGAAAAAATAGCTCGTCGTTTGTATAGGTAGGTAGATAGGTAGCGAAATTTCTATTCGGATAAATATTTAAATGGTCGTTTTCGTTGCCCTCTCTTTTGTCAACCGCCCTCGCTACCAGATATACTATTTTTTAACGACGAAAAAATAATATAAATTAAATATTACGAAATACCTACACTATGTCTGCTTTGGTCGCGGTGCAGCTCCCTATATCGAATTATTTGGAAATTGGGTCTAGTTGAACTAATAAATTGATCTGGTTTCCTCAGCCTATTATAAAATGGCTACGTATTACAATCAAATAAACTCGCATTCGTCTCGGTGCGCGTAATACACCGTGGTACAAAATGCGTAACGCCTATTGGAAAATATCGTAGATGACCCCTCTGCCCCCTCTGTTCTGCCCTTCTGAATTTAATACTCAATCTATGCTTATCTGTTCCAAAGTAGGTACCTCTACCTATAGGTGCATATTGGCAAATGGACTTCTACATACGTACAAACGAACGTCTAAATCTGAATTCGAATCGAATCGTTCAAATGAAAGAATTATAAAAGTACATAAATTCGTCGTTAAATCGAGATTAAACGCTTTTTTCTCTCCACTTTTCATGAGGTGCCTATCTCGTATATTTTATATTATTTATGTGGCGATGGTGTAGGAATTTATATACTTGATGCAGCTTAAATAGAGAATAGAGATGAGGCTATAGGCTGGCTATGTACAAATCATTAGAGGCAGATTAACGGATTTTATGAAGGTACATGGTGAGAGATTGCAGGTGTTGCAAGGCGACCGTCTAAACAGAAAGATAGGTTTGAAATTTGATATTATTTTTGTTTTGATTGCACGATGCGATAACGAGTATAGATCTAAGAAAAGTGCAGTTTCAAAGAAGCATTCGCTCATTAGAAATAACGGGTTCTTTGAAGGGTGAAAATTTCGTACAGACGCATCGATTTTTGTCCCAATTAACGCATGCATTTGTGAATTTCGATCTGCTGTTTTGCTCGGGTGGATTATTTTCAAAGGTTGTCGCATGCAATGTGCCAAAAATGGGTCCAAATTCGATGCTATGTAGAAGGCCAGATTGTTGATTGGGAGAGAGGGAAGATCAGAGCCAATCGTGTATTTTCATTTCAACGGACTGAAAATTTCAGAGCTATGAGTTGGAGTGGTTCTTACTTTACAAATTATTCAATTTTAACGTTCCCTTTCTTCTATTCAACTGTAGCAAAGGAAGTATTTGGACCAGGCGAAGAAAAATCGGAGTGTGAAACTTATCAAAAATACATCTCTATAGGAGACAGTTGAAGCACTGAATTTTTTTTTTTTTGATTTTTATTAGGCAATTTGAAAATTTAAAGACCAGTTTCCTAGTAAGAAAATTGAAATTTGGTCAAATTGAGGTAAAAACAGATTAGTACATATTAAATTTTGTAATTATCATAAACATTTATGAAATGGGACCAACTGAAATTCGTTTCTAAATCGATCAAAAATTTCAGGAAACTGGTTAAATCTGAGTTTGTAGGTTCAGAATTTAATTTCAGTCATTTTTATCAAATTTTTGAAAACTGGAAATGTCTAAAAATTCGCTGAGCCTCCAGTCCAGAATGATTTGAAATTCCTTGACAATCAATTTAAGACTTCAAAAGTACGGTATACCAAGTGAATTTTAGCATTTTTTCTTAATGGTCTCAAATTTTGATTTTTTTCATGAAATGAGCCTATAATTTGGATTTTTTTAAATTCTCCAAAAATCAAAAGGCAAAATCCAGCTCCAGAAATTTTACTCGACTACGGACTTCTGGACGCTCCTTTCAATTTTTCTTTGCTTAGGCTTCAATTTTTTTTCTGTTATTTGAGGTCCCTGTCTTTTCTGATTTGGAATTGATTCAATATCGAATTCTTGGGAAAACGAGACAAAAAATCTTACAATCCAAATTCGATTTTTTTTTACTTTGAGTGAATTTTTAAAAATAAAAGCAGTGTTTGTGCAGCAGAAAATATTGTAGATTTTTGAATTTGGATAATACAAAAATTTAAAAAAAAACTAAAACCCTCGTAACCAAAATTTAATTTTTGGGGAATTTTTAAATGTTGAAAAATTCAAAGAAAAAAGGTTTATTGAGAAGGATTTTTGACATTTTTGAGCAAAGTGAACCACTGTGAAAAATTCACGACAAAAGTTATAAATGCGAGAGTTTATTTTTTATCTTTTCAGAGCGATTTGAATATTTCTGGAGAAATTTGAAAACTCACTGAAGGCTTTCAAAAAGATCAAAACTGTAATTATTTTCGAGTCGGGTGATCGTGTAGCAGTGTTTGAAAATCCAAAATCCAAAACTCAAAATATACATAGATAAAGGTAATTATGAAAAAAAAATGAAAAAGATTTGGAATTTTGAGACGTTTTTATTGCAAAATTATTAAAATAAATTACATAAAAAGAGATAATACAAGTACTTTACTTCGACCGACACAATATTAAGACTCTAATAACGTAATAATAAGTAATTCAAAGCAGAAAATTTCTGAATTCCTAACGTTTTTGGTTTTTTACATAAAGGAGTTTGGAAAGAAGGAATTTCGAAAGTGAATTTATAAATCCAAAATCCAAAATCCGGATTTTTGGATTTAAATCCTGCACAACCCTGTCGTGTAGGCACACCAGACCAGATACCTTGCCAAAAAACCTGTAGGTTGTGTGCTTTCTTTAAAAATTTGGTTTTTCTCCATTTTTCCAGGAATTCATAAATCGATTAAAAATTTACTTTCGAACGCACACTCCTAAATCTTCACGATTACCACCTAAAGCGGTTAAGAGGGTGGACAATAAGCATCGATCAAAGTTATACTTGTATGCTAAAGTTAATTTTCGACCTTTCAACGCAATTCGAAATTTCTGTTGAAAATTTAAAAATCGCTGAAGGCTCCAGAATGACCTATAAGTAGTATTTGTTGATGAATGGAAGATGAATTTGACGAATTGTTCACATTTTGGTTACCTTTGCTCAAAAAATTAGTATTTCATTAGAAAGTTTAAAAAACCACCCTTAAAACAGCTTTTATGATTTTTTTTAAATGTCAAAAATTCACCAAAAATCCAAAAATGAGCTTCAGCAGCTGAAATTTTGGTTACAGGGGTTTTAGGACATGTTCTTTTGATTTATCTTGGTTTCGTTCGAATCGAAGAGGGGGAATTCAAAAAGGTCCATCGTGAGAAAATTTTTCAATGTTTTTTTTTTTTTACATGATATCAATGCTGATTTGATTACCTTTCTGCAACTTCCAGCAATTCGTTGATAATTTAGACTTTTTGTACATAATATTTTGCTCAAATTTTGCCACGTTTTATCAGCCTTCGACTTTTCAAAACTTGAGTAGGTATGTTCATTATATTTTAGCCAATTTCCAAGCAACTTTCGTAATATGCAGATACAGCGATACACTTGCAAAAAAGTTTTCCTGAAATGCAGCCTCAAGTACATAAATAAATCATATTGCTTTTTTCCTATTATAAAAAAAAGTGGCCTTTATCGACCTTGTTATCCTGCATTTTCATCATTTACCAACTACCAAAGAGCTGTATGTACAAAGCTAAAAATTCGTCAAAGTAGCACTTTTTTTAAAGTTTAAGTTTAGATAACATAAAAATTCGCAGAAAATCCAAAAATGAACTCCAACATCAGAAATTTTGGTTACAGCCTCACAAGAGTTTCAGGACATTCTCTTTTGACCTAGGTAGGCTCCTCTGACATCTAATAAAGCCAAGTTGAATGGTTCCTTTGAACACTTTGTACGTAGATCTTCTTTTTGAGATACTTCAAACTAATTTTTTAACTTTCCAAATGGGACGACTCAGTTTTTGCGTAGAAAAGTATCTCAAGGGAGCTCAAAATTACACCAGATGCAGATTTTTCAATGATATTACAAAATCCACTCGTAAGTCGTACAATCAAACATCAGTCCTTTTCCACTTTTCATTCAACCAAACCCCAAGTTCATTAAAACCCAATCTGAATAAAAAAAATCAGAATAAATTTTAATATCGAAACGTCACCCATCACTGATTACGAACCAAATCAATGCAACTCGTCAATCTGGCAACACAGCCCAATACAACTGGTTCGCTTCTCAATTCACCAACTCCTAACGCCATCTATGGTCTCGGTGATTCACGATATCCATTCTTACGTGGCAATTTGGTTCGGGTTCGGCTCGCCGAGTCATGAATGAGTGAGACGACTCTCGGTTACGTAAATGTAACATGAACTTGCAGTTAAAACCGCCAACCGTCCAATTACGCAACTCAGACGTATAATTTCTGTGCATAAAGAAGAACACGAGCCCGAGCCTCTCTTCTAAACTACACACAGCACAGCTCTCGATGAAATCATACGCAAGAGAAAGCGGCCGCCATTCAGCTAACGTTCAATTCAAACCAGTCGTCTATAATAATATTTCGAGTATGGACACAATACAGACATAGCCTATAACACCAGAGAGCCTCAGCAGCGCCGCAGAGAATTATATTCGTACGTAATAGCGATGCTTAAATATAAATTATTATGTGAACGATAAAAAAAAAATACACGTAGGGTATAGAGAAAATCTGGGTATTAATTTGGGAATCATTCGAGTGAAATTTCATCCCAAGATTAGGTACCATCGATGCAATACTCGTATTTTTCAAGCTTAACTCAGGCCAGAATTCGATGAGAATTTTTCTGAAATATTACTCGTACACGAATCGAAATGAAAATTGATCAATTCGTAATTAAATTTTCGAACCTCGAAGACATCTGGAGAAAGAGATCTGAGGTACCAACATTTCAAAATTTACACCTACGACATAATTTCATTTTCTATCCTACGCGAGCAATTTGTAATATTAATTTCTTTTTTCGTCTTGAAAATTCAAAGGAGCTTTCGAAACAACTGTTACAACGTGAAAATTTGCCATTAAAATTTTCCATCAACGACACAGCTAGGGGCAGGGGCAGGGGCAAAGGCACAACTGTTTCTCAATTTTTGACTCATTATAAAATACGAATGCAAAAACTCGACGACCCTAGGGACGTAATCCACATCGTAATAAACCTCTCAAAAGAATTATAATCACATTGAATGCTACGTAAAGGTAGGAAAAAAAATGCCTTCGGAGGTTTCTCCCCTCGATAGTCGAACCCTCGAACTGGTAGACAAACCCTGGCTCTATGTATTTTTCATTCACTCGCAGCTTCGTAGCACATGTTCACTCGTTGCACATGCATTTGTGTAGAAAAAAAAGTACCGAGAGGTCATTGACATTGACCAAAATCACAGTGTTACCACACTAGTCGAATTTTCGAACATCATTGTTCGGAGAAAAAAAATCACGTATCGTGCGAAAAACCGCGACAACTTTCTTCTAAAAAGTGTACATCGTTAACAACTATTATTAGTATGAATACGTCAATTAAAAGCGGCTAATTAACGAACCCATATTCATCGGCCAATAGTCGACTAAACAATATATTACAGATTGGTTTACCAAAAAAGTGAGAGAAAAAAAGAGAAAAGGTGTCGGTAACGTAATTCAATTTTTCCAAATCGAGTACAGAATTACTGAATGAAATAGCGACTGAGAGATGTATTAAAGATACACTATCGTATAGAGTATCTACATCTAGTATCTTGAATTTTTTTACTAGCTTTATGAATAAAGCAATTATTGAACAAAACGCCTCTTCGTAGTCGTATCATTTATTATGAGGCTGAGGCTTGTGTATATTACGCGAAAATCAAAAACATCCGGTAAACAAACCATTTTAATCGTATTTAATTCGATCATTCGTCTTGTTCCGTAACCATAAAGCTCATGTTTCGTTCGTTCGCATATCAAAGTTTAGCTGTACGATTTTGTGTTTACTAACTCTCGATATCGTGTTAGCGAATAAACCACACGATATCGATAAGAAATTGACTTGGTTGATTAACAACGATTGTAAAAAATAACCGAACTCGGTTTTTAAATCGTATTATAGACGAAACCTATGCGAAATTCATTGTAGTTTGTAATATTGACCTACGTACGACTAGGATTACTGATAACGTAAAACTCGTACTTTCATCGAGTACTCGATAGGTGGTTGTTTGCAAACACTTATTAGGTATAGTTACCTGATCAAGTAGAGAGCTCATGGTATGAATATCCTTAAATTTAAAGATGACTTGGACACATTGGTTTTGAAATTCGTACAGATATCTCGATTTGTAGATGTCAAGGTCCGCGATTATGTAACCACAACACGGCATTTTCACGTGAAACTAATTAAACAGTTCATTATTTTAAATTTCGCACTGCACATCAATAAACGATTATTTAATTATGTAATTTTATTACAATCATACGCGAAATACCACGATTAATAATCTAATTATATCAATTATTCACCAAAATCCGCGATAACCTTCATTGTTTATTTCCGTAATAAACTTTGAAAACACAGCAGCCATTTACAATGCAATGGAGGAACGAAATGGCCAGGTTTGTGATACGTTTAGTTCGTTAGGTGGTCGTGGCGCGCTAGTAGTGAAGCGAAAGTTTTTTTTTAATTTTAATTTTTTATTACAATACAATTGCCAGACTGCCAGTAGAAAGGTTTGGTCATAGGGGGAAAAAGGGCCTTAACAAAAAATGACGATGTTGGGAAAAGGCGTTTAAAGCTATATCTAACAGTTCACAGTTGAATTGAAACTTAAGTTTGAAACATAAAAAATATACTAAACTTTAGGTATGAAGTATTAGTATTTCGAATGTTTCAAATTCAAATTGTTTGATTACTTAAAACACGTTTTCCTAACATCGTCATTCTTTTTAAAGCCCCTTCTTTCACTGAACGCTTCGTCATTAACATTAATTCATTAAAGGACCACTGTAAATTGTAAACACGTAAGAAATTTGCCAAAATAGAATTTCATTTTTCGTGCAACGGTGCAAAACCATAAGATGATGACCACCTGTGCAACAAAAATCAGATGCTAAGCGAAATTCGATCATTAGCATCTACTTAATTTTTATTGTACAGTAATTCGCAGCCTCCTTATTGTCTTGTACGACAAATGGAAATCTACTTGGCAACTTTCAGAAGTTCGTGATTAGCACCATAGCCCTTCTTACAATTTTTTTCAACTTGGGAAATTTTTTCAGATTTTTGCTCTTTTCTGGAATTTATAAATTGGTTAAAAAATCACGAACTCACACTGCAGGAATTTTGCGGTAACCAACTTAAATGGTCAAGAGACAATTCTTAGTTACCTACTTACGTATATTTTTTTGATTCGAAACAAAAGATTATTAGTATCCAATTGTCATCCCAAATAACTCAGTTTGACTATTGACTATCCATGAATTTAAAAAACTTGAGATTTTTACACGTTTGACATTACTTTACTGAAACCAAACCATTAATTCTGTAACTACTCAAGAATTCTAGATGTACGATACTTTACGTTCGAAGTCTACATTACAGAGGAAGAAAGTTGTAATTTTATTATTTTCTTTCGAATTTAAAATCCTGCTTAATATTTTTTATTAATAGGTAATTGTCTTCAGAGCTATTTCCGAACTCTTCGACATTTTTTGAGGATATATGGTATGATATGGTTCTCCAGCTATGTCCAGTTTTTAAAGTTTTTAATACCAGTTCCTATGTTACATAAAATAATTTCCAAATTGAGCGATGTAAAAAAAAAATTATCAAATTTTTATTTTAAAAAGAAAAGTTGTACATTGTTATTTGTCGAGGCGAGAAACTTTTATAATTGAGAATAATATAGAGAGATAACAATTTTTTTTTCAATTCAATTTTTAAAAAATGTGCGAGTATCCATTTTTGAAAAAAAAAATTGTTTTTTCGTTCTTTTTTTGTTTGTTTTTTGTTTTAAATTTTTTGTAGTAAAAATGACATTTAAAAATTAGAGGAGGGAAGGGAAATAAGCCGAAGCCAAATCTGAGGCAAAAGGAAGAAAATTTCAACATCAATAACTACCTTTTTAAAAAGCGAAAATTTTTCATCATGTTACCTCAATAATCGTCATCAAATTCAAGTTGCTACAAAGCACTGATTTTTCGATTTTTTTCTCGAATTTTTCAACGAAAAGAGTGACTTTTCAACTCGTAAATCGTAACTTACGTATCTCTTGACTTTTTTCCTATTATTCCTTTTCCTGGAGTTGTATTTATGGGATATTGTGTAATATATTTCTGGTCGTTACCTTTATGAAATTATTAAAATTTACTACTAATTGGAGCATTCCAATACTTTATTTTCCCGGTACTTTTCAAGTATCCACTATCTACCTGCGTATTATAGGTAAACTTTTTCAAGAGAGATTTTTTCAATTTACTTTAAAAACTCGAAATGAAAATTTTCATTTTCCAATCCCTAATTTTTAATTACTTCAACTTCTGCCCACTGATGGTTGAAAAATTTAAACGATAAATTAGGCAGGAGTCCCTCGCAAAAAAATCCGGCTGGTTCAATATTATTTTAGAAATTGAGTACTTTAAAATCAAAAAATGAGTTTCTCAATTTCCAAAGTCAAATTGAAATGATGAATCAGAAACTGGATAATTTTGAAATTTTTTTTTATTCAAATGGACACAAAAATTTTATGAGCTAAAAATATTTTGAGAACAAAATAACATTTTGTTTTAAAGGCTGGCAAAAAAATAAACTTTAATCGAGAGTTTGAAATAAATTCTTTGCATAAATGAAAAAACATTAAATTGATTTTGCTTTCGACTTCGAAAATATTCTAAATACATAAAAATAAAATTTCAGATTCAGGAAAAATATCTCTAAATAATTATTCAACTTTTGAAAATCGTCTTATTAATTTGAGAAAATCCGGTAATTGCTCAAGGTAGATAATAGGTATCGAAGTTATTCACTCTCGTGCTTAGAGTTGCATACCTGTAACTTTGCAGGAATTTTTGATTTCTTAAAAGTACGTCTTGTTTGTAGTTTGCACTTTTTACAGTTCGTTTTTGTTGTTCAAATTGCATATCGAAAATTTACAAGGTAGCTTATGATTTTTCTAATCGAGTATGAATTTTAGCATCTGTTTTTCGAGTTGCCTATGAAATTTTTTGCAGGAGCGCATTTAACTACTTTCGATGAAAAAAACTCGTGTTTTTATTTTGATTGTTCATTTTTGTAAATTCATCATCGAATAAGACGGCAAAGCCAAGTTCATAATCGCTGAATTTAATTTTGGACTATTTGATAACAATTTTTTCGTAACTGGAAAATACCAAAATTTTTAGAAGGCCTGAGAGTGGCTCGAACCCATTTCTATTCGTAATTGATTTGAATTTTCAAAAATTAGCCAAAAATTAAAAAATTAAATTCAACGCCAGAAATTTGACCTAGTGGTACTACCTATATTTTTGGATACAGTTTAGATTACACCCGGGTTTCTCTTACCTAGTCATATCAGTCCTTTATTTAGTGTAGGTCAACTGTTTTTTTGTTTTGTTTTGTTTTTTTTTTTCATCTAAACTGAGCTTGAGAGACTTCTCTAAAATTATATCCTTCATGAGTGCAAATTATTATTTTTTTACACATTATTAACATCACTACATTTACCTATACGATTTTTAAAAAATGACAAAATTACCCATCGAGTAAACACAACTCCAATTATGGGATAAAAAGCGATAAAAACACACAATCACATAGTTTGAAATTGCACCAGTCTTTTAAAAAAAGGAACATTCCGTATAGTTAAATTTCTTTAAAGGAACCTAAGAAAATACAAGGTGGATTAAATAATCATCGGGCTTTTCCTATCTTGTGGTTTGTAGTTCACTCAAATATACTTGTAGATTTTTCTTGACAACATCAGCGATGTAATGTAGAAAAGGAGTCATATCTGCTTCTTGGCTCTCAGCTACGTATAAGGACGCGAAATATCTGGAAAAAAAACACGTATAAATTATCAAGGTCTCAATTCTTCTGCTTCGCGATTTATTACGCTTACTTTTGTTTCTCGCGAAACGGAAATACGATCCATGGGTACGAATCGTCTTTGGATTTTAAATATTGGCTGAATATCAATCGGCTCAACCGGCCGTTGCCGTCCGGGAACGGGTGGTACATTAACATCATCAGTTTGATTATAGATGCAGCGGCTAATTCGTGAATATCATCGGAGTCAGCATCGTATAAAGCTTTTCCAGTCATATCAAGAATCTCTAAGGATTCTGAAATTTCGCTAACTGGCGTAGTTGTCATTGTCTTGTAATATACGCCAAGTATGACATTGTCAGCCGATTTTATTTCTCCTCTAGGTTCATTTTCTGGCATTAGAGATCGGTGTAATTTACAAAGCGTTTTCACAGACAACGAAAACCTGAAATAAATTGAAAAATCAACTTGTACCGATTTATCAAAATTATTAATAAAAGTTTAGGCGTGTATGGTAAACTACTCACTCTGAATTAGCAGCATCCGCAGACGTTTTTATGATCCCTGAAATCTCGCTTGCTGTCTGCTGGTTTTTTTTAGATTCGATAAGGGATGAATGAATTGAATACTGAAAAAAATCGAATATTTTTCCGAGTATATAAAAATTTCAAGTTATTTTGATGTATTAAGAATTTGCAATATGAAAATAATTCACCTTCGCTAGATTAATTTCATCAATTTGCTCGAGTTTTTCTTTTAATTTGGAGTTGAGCATTTGCTTTTTAATTTTTCGCACTTCGTTTTTTAAAATAGTGATTTCTTTTAGTTTCTTGATA
This sequence comes from Planococcus citri, assembly GCF_950023065.1. Classification (NCBI taxonomy): domain Eukaryota; kingdom Metazoa; phylum Arthropoda; class Insecta; order Hemiptera; family Pseudococcidae; genus Planococcus; species Planococcus citri. The sequence goes on along the minus strand of NC_088677.1, from coordinate 58,727,678 downwards.
ACTACAAATTAATGAGAATAGGTAATTTAAAGCTATAAAAAAATAAATGAAAACTAAAAATTAATGAGTATAATAAAAATATGCACTTACTGCATATGCATGGGAGAAACTTCTCAATTGTGCAAATGTTGCAAAGATGCAGTTTGTCCATTCGCATCAAATCTTTAATTCCTATAAAAATATAAAATGATGAAGTAGGTTTATGTAGATATGCAATCATAAAAAAAATAAAGTAATATTTTTCCAACAGTTTTGAGTTGACCTATTTTTTAGTCAAGTTAAATAATGTAGGTATGCAATAATAAAATTACCAAAACGAGTTAACTGGATTCCAGGGAAAATGTTTTCAAACGATGCTAGCTGCTTTAATACTAGAGCAGTGATTTCTTCGTTGACGAAAACGACTGTAGCTATGCCCATATGCTCTCCAGATTTTTTTATCATCAAACGAAATTCGTAAATTTGACCAATTCTTTCAAAATGCGTAATTAGCGCATCTTCGCAAACATTTTGGGGGATACCTCTAAAGGTGACCTAAAACACGTAATCGGGTAAATTTTACACACGCAATTATCTTTATGAATAGTGAAAAATTTTAATCCCACCTTACAACTTTCTCCGGGCGATTCTCCATTCCAGTTTGGTGGAGGTCCGTATTGCTTGTATGACGATGTTAAAAAAAAAGAATATCTCGTTCTTTCGAGAATTTTCTACGCAAAAGAGAACAAGACAATAAAGGGTACAATATACTAATTTACAATGATTTCTGCACAACTTTAAGTACGCACTCACCAACATATTTCTATACGCCGGATTCACGTATGAAATCAGACTTGAATCGACTTCATCGTCTTGTTCGGAGATAGTTTTATAGATCAGTTCACCTATAGACAATATTGAAATTGAATTTGCCATCAGGTATATGATAAAGTAAACCAGTTATCATTTTATAGAAAATTTACCAGGTGTTAATTTTGCTAAAGCAGTAGCATAACTCTGCTTCAGTAGATTTTCCAGACTTAATCCATCCTTGTTTATCAAATCAATATATACGATATTCGAAGATGAAATATCCTTAACACTCATCGAGAGATTGTCACAGTCAATGAAATCCCAAAAAGTATCGATGACTTTTTGATGAGTTACGATGGCTGGATCGATATTCAGAGCACATTCGGTGGCCAGAGCCGGAACATTCATAACGGAATCATTTCCTGGAAAATGAATTTTACTCCAGTGGACCTGTTAAACAACCCAATTTGTATTTACCTATGTACGTTCCAATTAAACAAAGTACCAAAAAAAAAAAAAACGACACTTACAAGATAATCCTGACCGAAATCTACGTAGAAAACACGAATGCGACCTTCTACATCAGCTTCTTCGATCACTAATCCTCGATAAAATCTATCGTCTTCATAAGGAGCATAGACTGCGGTATTCTTGACAACAAATCGGCGAGCTAAATCACTGCTTTTTTCAATATGCAGGATGTTTTTCTCGACTGATTTCATAACTTCTTCCAATATGTGATGATTTTTTTTCAATTGTATCAGCATTTTAAGAGGCGACTCGGCGTACGGAATATTTACGTCAATCATTTGATTTCTGTAAAAAGAAAAAAAATGAAATTTTGAACGAAGCGCAACGAATTGGAATTCAAAATCTTATCTCGTCCGGTATAATACGTAAAAAATATACTAGAAATTTTGTAATTGTATTTTTGGAACTTACCTTTCGAAAGACATATGTTTGTATTCGGCCGATTTCATAATTTTTAAGAGATCGCGTACTTTAGATTTCACATTGACGCATTCAAATAATTCGCAACGCTGCTGCATTTCCAGTGGTTCAATTACTCTTAATTTTAAGGTATCTCCTTGTGAGATTAATTTTGTAAATATACTGTGGGCTTCGCTGGTCAAAGGAGTATGATCACTATTAGAGTCTGCTAAAGAAAACCGATACGCCATAGTTGGCTGCGGCAGAAATCTAAAATATCGAAAACATATGATTAAAATCAAAAACTCGTCACACAAAATAATATAGTAAAACGAGTTGAGAGATTTACTCGATCGGTAGTGTATAAACCTCATTGAAAAGAACTATTTCTGAACCTCCGAAGTCTACATAGTATAACGCTACTCCTTCTGGTAACACATTAGAAACTACCGCACGACGAAGCTTTCCATCTTGAGCACATCTACCCAAACATACAGCTCCTGATTTTATTTCATTAGTAAACAGTGTTGGACTGATTTTATTGATTTTCGCCATGAACTCGGGTAAATGAACGTCGACACATTTCTATAACACAAGAATACAATAATAACGTATCAGAAATACCTACATACTTATTTTTAAGTAAATTGAATGAATGTGTTTACTGTTTACGTACCTTCAACTGAACGCTGAACTCGCTCATTCCATTTATAACATGGGAAATAATTACATCGTGAATCGAATCAACCGGTAATGTACTAGAATACGTATAACTCAAAGCTAGATCAACAGGTTGAATATACTGCATAGATGTTTGATTTTGGCTATTCGAACATGTACTAAGATCACAATGATCGTAGATCAAGCGACATAGCAGATCGTCGGCAATGACGTTAGCTAATCCATGTTGGATTAATGATGTACAAAATCCAACTTCGATGATTCGTCTATTACAAATAATTCCGGTGAAACTGATTCCTATTCCAGCGCAATCTTCCAATAACGTATTCGCCAATTTTAATTCTTCATCGTTCCATTGTTTACTAGCGATTACTCCATTCAAAATATAATCTTCGGCGAAGCCCTTATTACTCGAAAAAGAATCTATTATAACGTCTGCGAGACGTACATCGCTCACATTTACAGAGGTTATTACGCCCAAATCTATGAAAAATACAGTAACCTCCTTGCTGGTCTCACAATTATTATCGAATTTTTTTACTTCCGCACGATAAAATTGGTTGTCGTAAACCGCTAAAACTAATTTCCCCGGTTTCAATTCTGATGATGAACTGCAGAGTGGATCTACATCTTTGGACAGTTTCGGAACGAATTTATTGATCACGTCGTGTAAGAAATCAGCCTTATCTTTTTCAACTACACCCCATACTTTGATGAATAAGCTGTCGCCGTAAGTGGTGATATGAGTCAATTTTTGCGGTGGTAGGACGGACGCTGCTGACGAGTCTGGATGCGAAGACATGGTACGATTGTTCTAAAATAATATTACATCACATTAATGATAAATTAAACGTGAATTTCAACGAATATCTAATCCTTTGAGGACAGAGTACATACTCAAAGATCTGATCGTAGATACGGATTTAAACGGGATCGGACACTTACTTTTACTTAGAATGTACAGGAGAAACTCAAATTAGGAACCAATTACCATTTTTAAAAGTTTTAATGAGAACGGAATAAGTTACACGAAACGAAGTAGATAGTCATATTGGTACTGGCTATTTTAAAAGACTGACAACCTAACCCTAAGGAACACAGAAAAGTGGAGTGAATGGTGACGAAAATAACGGGAATGGAGGCAATGGAGGGTGGTTTTTAGGCTATAAAAAAAAGGTTCCGAGAAGAGAAAGCGTGGGTATGAGACTATGAGTTTTGGATTATACTATACTAATGTAGGACACATCAAAAATTACTAAAATACCTACATTTTCTCGAGCATACATTTACAAATATGAGTAAAAATACGAATCAAATCTAACATTAATCAACCAATCACAAATCGTGTAGACCACGTGCATTGATTTTAATGACCACGTGTTTTTCTGGAGGTGAAGGCTGTGATTGGTTGGTTGTCGGGAGGTGAAGTGATTGCGTTTTTCATTTAGTCAAGAACACTTACGTTACGTGTATTTGTTAATAAATAGATAATTTCTTTTACTGTGACAAATATGAAATAATTTCAAGTCAAATTACTCAAGTTCCTCAAATTTCAGGAATCGACGCCCTGGCTTGTTGACCGAAAAAAAATTATTTCCGGTTAAGGTTACGGTTAAGGTTATTCATTTTTTAAAGTTACGGTCAAGGTTTGGGTTATGGTTATTCTTATTGGTGGCCATTTTTTTCGGTTAACCCGGCCCCCTCGACATGAAAAAATGCCATCGACCATCGACTAATTAATTTTCCAGTGCCAGAACAAAATATGGTATGGCATTGGCATTGCGGTATCCAGAGGGGGTGCGTAACGTAAAGTATACACCATTAATTTCTCATGTTGAGCATTTTGCCTACTATTTTATTTCAAGGGGCAAACATTTTAGAAAAAAATTGGTATTTTCCACATTTATTGATATTTTATTTTTTTTAAGTTGAAGTTAGGTGGAATCATTTTGACTTTGACTCCTCACTGACAATTGTGTATCCATGTCCAACTTGCTCATGCACAGCAATTTGCCTATCCTTTTGATTTAAGGGGCAAAAAATTTCAAGCTTCTGGTCTGTACAAAAATTGCTCAAAAATTTCTGTCCCTTAAAATAAAAAAGTAGGCAACCTTCTGAACACGGCAAATGAACGGCAGAACATACACGCATATGTACCAGGAGTCGTTACTACCTTATCACTCGTTCCTGCGGAGCAAACGCATGAAGAAACCGGTTAGGGTGACGGGCAAGGTTAAGGATACAGTTTTTGATGGTGATTTTTCTAGTTGAGGTTGACCGTTGAGGCGTTAAAATTCTGGTTAATGGCTAAAATTACAGTTGAAAATTTGAAAATTTCTAAAACTTTTCTCTGAGTTTGAAATTTTGAAGTTTGAAAATTGAAAAACTGGTAAGTAACATTATTTTTAAATTTAAAATTTAACAATTTTTTCAAGAAATAATTCTTTATTATCTCTTATCATTAAAATATCATTTAAGATCAAGCTGTAATGGTTTAATGACTATATACCTACCATACAAATTTCTATCAGTGATGAATTCTTTATCTGAAATTTTTTACGAGATTTTTTTTCATTTAATCAGTTAGTTATGCATTGATTAACATATTTAATCAACGAAACGAAGGAACGTTCAAAATCAAAACTGCCTCACAAAGATTTGAATGTAATGTAGATTAATTTGAAGTATAGGTACTCGATAGTTGGGACCAATCCAAAATGTAAGTAAATACCTATAATTTGTTAATAAATTGATCAAAAATACCAAAATCCTTAAAAAATGACCAAAATTTGAAAATCCTTTGCTCAGCTCCCCTACCTGTTCGCTCGAAAGCTCAAAAGTTTAAGAAGGATGCCAGTATTCTGTACAAGTATGCGTACTCAAAACCATCTTTCCTCCTTCGTATCAAAAATCACTCTAATTTTAGAGCTTTTGGTTCAGCTACTTGATCATACATACTAGTGCATCCATAGACCTCAAAATTTTTCGGTGTCGTTTTCCACTCGAAGTAAGACTTCTTCAACAATTGTGTTTTTTCACACTATAGATGTAGGTATAGGTACCTATCTTATAATGGGCTACCAATAACATTATTTTCTCAGAATTTACAGGTACTTAGTTGTACAGAATTTCACTTAATTTCACTTTCAAAGATTTTTGGGTTCAACCCCCCCCCCCCCGTCCCTCCACTAGAGGTTGGAACAGAACCCTGTTTTATAGTTCACTTGATGGAAATGTTTCGTATTGAAAATTTGATCTCAGGTATTGTTTTCGTATGTAAAGTTGAATACAAAGTGGAAACGAAAATATGATACGGGGTCAGGGATCCACGAAGAAGGGGTAGGTACCCCGTTCAATGTTGTTCACACTCTACTGAAGATTCTCACGACTACAGTAACAGTACACTTACTTCAATACTGCAATACAAACGCAAAAATGTACCATTTTTATTTTTTCTTACACAGGATTGCAGTGTTCCAAATCCTAATAGAAATTTCACACCTACAAAATTTTTTATGGATCCATCGCATAATTTTAATGACTTTGAAGGCACTTTGCTTTACCAAGAGTGACTCTGGTAAAAAAAAATACCTATGGTTTCAAAATACCATTTTTTTTTACTTGGAGATTGATCGGCGAATGTCAACGGATTAGTTGTCCCTGTGGCTGGGCCAAAACCTTCAATATGGGAATGACAGCCTCCTTTTTTGATATACCACATGGCACATACCTATATTATGAAAATGGCTCAAGAAAGAAAACCATGAGAAATATCTAAAGTGGAAAGTGCAATGGAGGAGATGGGATGCCATCCACGACAATATTCATTTCCTTTCGTAACAGTGGCGATAATACCTACCTACATGTAAGTGAAATCACTTATCAAGAATTTTGCTGAACAAAAGCGAATTAATCAAGTGATATAGAAAAACATTTTCATCTAAGCACTGTGAAAAATATGTAGATCCAGAAATGTATTATGAACCTTTTAAATAGTACCCCAAAAAAGCTTGCTTCTAGACCTTGATAAGTACATTGGAATGCAGCATAGGAGTATTAGTTTACCTATTATCAACCTATTTCGAAGAACACGCTGTGGTATAACAGATGAATTTGATTACCAACTAAACCGAATGATATGCACCTATATGATGAAGATTTTAACCGTACTGGCGAACTACAGAATTTTGAATTTTTGACTTTGTTCACTGAGACATTTAAAGGTACGACACATACCAGAATATATATTCAACTGGTGTGCTACAATTTTCCAGAGTTGGAATATCATCAGGATAGCAGTTTGTGAAGATAGCAGGGCATTAAAACCACGATACCTATAGCTCACATTTTGAATGTACTGAGTGAGGCAAACGTTCAAACACTACGGTACTTAAAAAAATAAAAGTAACAAAAAAATTCAAGATATATAAACCGAAAACATAACGATTTTTTTTTTTCGTTTTTCAACATTGAGAAAAACGTAACGAAAAAATTTTAATTTGCTACCTATTCTTTGGCTTTGTCTACCTTAGATTTTTCCTTCAATTTAATATACTTACTTAATTGTTTTGTTAGGTACTTAACTAATTTATTTATCAAGTGAATTTTTATGCATAATTATTCGCCTATGCAGATGTTTAAAACAAAATACATCATTGATAAAAGGACAATATTTTCTTTATTTCGGTTTAAAATAAATTTAGAGGTTCTCGAGATGATGAATTTTTAGGAAAAATTTTTCTGGGAAAGTATTTGCTTCTCATCCATTAATCATCGTCTACAACATGAGATGAATTTCGAGAAAAAAATCTCATTTTTTGCAGAGTCTGCCTTGCAGTCAAACAACATACCTATTCCAATTAATTTTGGTAGTGAAAATTCAATTTTGAGACTACATAATTATACCTAATACCTATAAGTACGTACCTAGGTTGTTCATTATTTTGAAAAAATTAACTTACAGCGTGATTAGGGGTGTTCGAGCGCTCTACAGAACGCTGCAGAATTTACAGAAAACGTGAAAAATTTGGGTTTTTGAGCGCTCATGAAAGACTATAAAATATAAACTATAGACTGCTGTAATGCAATTTTACAAAAAACTGTAAAAAAAATTCAACGTTTTCTGTAATTGCTGCAGGTTTCTGTAACTTGCTGGAGAGCGCTCAAACACCCCTATTGTTTTAAAAAGCGTTTTCTCCTTTATTTTTCTCTTGTCGCATTTTTTTTTCTTTCAAAAACAGTAAAAAAAAATTTTTAATTGTAAATATTAACATAGGTGAATTTTAAATTAACCCCTCATCATGTTAGAAACAAGAAAATTGAAAATTTAAATTCACTATCCTGTATTTGGTTAATTTCAACTTAATTTCATAATTTGACTTTGATAATAGCATACCTAAACATATTAATAATATGCCAACGATTTTTGAGTTACTTCCCTCGCTGTTATCTCAAAAAATTTTCCAACTAGAGAAAATGAAAACTCGATCACTAAACATTATCAATACGTAGACGAAAAAAATGCGAACATTCGAATGTTTTTATACTTTCAATAACGACTAAAAATTCACACAGTTTTCCTCAAACTTGAACTTAAATTTTTACAAAATGAATTTTGTGAATTTTTTTATTGAAATTTTGAAGTAAAAACAAGATGCTCGCATTTGATTTGAATACAAGGGTCTAATTTATTCTATGTCATCAAACGTGTAGGTACATATTGCTCATTTTTAAAACAAGATGGAAGTGACAGAGATCATAATTTTAGGAGCTGAAATTCATTTTTCGATTTTTGGCGAATTTTTGGCAGTAGGTAATTCAAATTTAGGCAAAAATTGAAAAAAATCAAAATTTCAGCAAATTGTCCTGGAAATCTGGAATTTTTATTATATACTATTTTGGGCCTCTCGAGTCGATTGGTGAAGGTTTCGAACCATCCTGGAGCCTCCATGAGGATTTTCGATTTCTCCAGTTTTAGAAGAAAAAAAAACAAAAACACAATGTAAATAGAGTGAAAATGAAAATCAGCACCTATAAACTTGGGTTAACCATTATTGCGACCCTTTCGATCGATTTAGGCGCGTATTATCAAAATATTTTTGTGCGCGGGTTCCAATTCATAAATTTCTCCAGCGATTAATTTTGAAAAAAAAAAAATCATCATTTGCATACACGTGAACAAAGAAAGCTGAAATTTGGTTTGTATCTATTTTTGACCTGTCCAGTCGATTGGTGACGATTTCGAACCGTTCTGGAACCTCCACCGAAACCCTTTGATTATTGTACTTTCTTAAAAGATTTGGAGACACCCCCTTTTTTCAAATACCCTATTCATTGGCTTTAGAATAGCCATCGAAATCGAAAAATCATCCGATTTGTTAGGTATCTGTTATTTTGCAGGGATTTTTGATTTCTTGAATGTACGTTTTGTACCTTTACAACTCGTTTTTGTTGTTCAAATTGCATATTGAAAATTTTTAAGATAGCTTATGATTTTTTTTAATGAAATAGGTATCGATTTTAGCATCTGTTTTTCGAGTTATCCATGAAATGTTTTCGCAGAAACGCATACCTCGAATTTTGATTACGATAGTTTATTAAAATTCATCATCGAGTAAGACGACAAATCCAAATTCATAAGCGCTGAATTCGATGTTGGACCTTTTTATAGCTATTTTTTGTAACAGGAAAATACTGAAATTCGCAGAAGGCCTCATTATGGCTCGAACCCATTTTCTAATCTTAATTGATTTGAATTTTCGAAAATTGACCAAAAATCGAAAAATTAAATTCAGCATCAGAAATTTGGCTTGGTGGTGTATTTTTGGATGCAGTTTGGATTTTCCTCCCGTCAGACGCAGGTATTTTTCGAAATTTTAAAGAGACCTTTATTTAGTGTAGGTAGGTAAATTATTGTTATTTTTTTTTAGACTGAGCTTGAGAGACTTCCTTAAGTAAGACCATATATTCTATTTGATGTAAATTATTTTTTTCAATTTTATGCAAATATTCACATTACAAAATATTTTTTTATAAAAAAAAAATTTTTAAAAACGAATCCGAATTTTCAAAATTTTTTAAAAATGAATATCTGCAGCAAAAATTTTAATATGGTGGTAATTTCTAAGCACGTTCTTTTAATTTTTTTTCTTCTGTCATTTAGTAGGTGCACCGGCCTTGTAAGCAACCATCGAATTCTGACCACATTTCAAAATGCTTCACATTATTTAACCTGAAAAAAATCGCAACAGAGACCACAAAATAGTAAAAAAAATGAAACATAAATAAAGAGAAGAAGGGCACAAAACTTTATTGTGTCTGCAAGACAAATACAAGCGATTTCCCAATGACTAGTACGAGTAAAATTGGGAATTTGGAAAAAAAAGAAAAGAAAAACAAACGAAAATCACAATAGTATTTGGTATTTAAACAATACAACAACTTAAAAACCTAGGCGAATTTTTATCCACACGTCAAAGAATTTACCCCTACAAAATTAACATCCGTTTACAACAAATCACATCTCTAAGAATATAAATGACATACACACGTCATGTCGTAAAATCATCGAAAATACAAAAATAAATAATTTTCAAAATGAAAAGTGAAAAATGAAAAAAAAATAACAATTATACCGCGACAACAGACGACACAAATAAAAGAAAAGGAAAGTTTCATCTAAATTACTAATTTACGAATAAAAACGCATTAATACACATTGCGAAGGAAAAGGGAGAAGAGGGAATTACAACGATCCGACAAGTTTTCAGTATAAAACAAGAAAAATAAAATAAAAAGGAAAAAACACACCGCTTAAATAATATTACAAAATAATAATCATCGACATAATTAAAAATTCTACACGTTTGCGGGTTGTTGAGAAATATAACTGCAACGATTGGCCGCATTCGATGTATTATTCCTCGTTTTACAGGTATAAGCGTCGCTATGAGATCGATCTGCGAACAAATTGAAAAAAAAAATTTAAACACGAGTAAATCAACCAAATTGGAAATTTTCCCCTCAAAGTATGAAAAGCTCGTACGACACATACGTTGAGCAGTCAACTTTTCGACACACGCGATTTATCTATCGACGCTGGGCCGTCGCTATCGCTAGTCTATGCTGAAAAATAGCTACTCGACTTCGAGCTCGGTTTTAATTCTTCAAATTAAAATCAATACGTAAAACCTTCCCGTGCCATCGACAATAAACCCTTTCGAGCTTTGATTTATACATCTACGAGTATAACTTGTTCCCAGTAGGCGATAGTTTCAACTCGAATAAATCACACGATCGAGTCGAAATGGAAAACGATAGATAAGCTTTTCCCTTTCCCATACACCGAGAGCTTTTTATCCGTAGGAATAAATCTAATTGAAATAATTACCCCGGTATTTGATCGACAAAGGCGAGCCTGCATTTGAGAATCTATCTTGAGCGAATCGCGTCGGCGATAGCATATTTGAATTTCTAAACGATCCTACGGCGTTGAAAATTGACCTATTGTAGCATGCCGAATTGCTATACCTTTTATCACCGGTTCCTGCAACAGATTAAAACAATTTTTTTTTCATTAATACGTACGTCATCTCATTTGATACAAATAACTATGTGTTTTTTCATCGGGAAAACATTTCCTCAAACAGGAAATGTAATCACGAATGCATATGAGCGATTTCCTCAGAAATATAATGTGGTATTCATAATCTGCGATAATTTTATTTCACGTATTTTACAGATAAGTGCTAATTTACATGTACCTACTCAATAGTTTTTGCAATCGATTTACGATTTACTTCAATGGGTAAGATTTTTCTACTTCCTATTTATTTTTTATTCATGGACGAATTTTATTTATTTATTTTCTTTTTCAAGTCTCGTTCGAGTATGATTTTCTAGGTAATTTGCATGGTACATTGCACAAACACAGTATTTGCAATATTCTGTGTATTTTCTTTTTCGATTAGATCGCAGGATTCGACAACCGGACGTATTTCCTCCCTCCACCCACGCCTTGTCTTTTGCACATAAACTACCTACCTACCAATATAATAATATATTATTCTATACGTATTATACGGATTTGTTAGAGTAATCGGTTTTCTTTTTACGGCTAAAAATTATTGAAAGGGTTTACGCGAGAGTTTATAAAGCCATGAAGATTACTCGATCCGTATTTTTTTTTTAAAGAGAAAAAAAAATTACATCAAAATTCAATTTAACGTTGTCGTCATCGTATAGACGATATACGATAGGTATACGAGATAGGCTACATGTATCTCGATATAGATTGATTTAAAATATGATAGGATTTTTTTTTCTTCAAAGAACGACCGTAAAAGAGCATAGAAAAAAATGGAGAGAAAAAAACTAGTAATTTTGAAAAAAAAAACTGATGAGGATGTGAAACAAGGTACATAACTTGAAAAAATCGACTTGGAAATTGACTGCTAATTTTTGATAATTTTGAAGAATTCTAAATTAATTAATGAAGCATCACCAAGTTTTTTAAATCAGTTTTTCTCATCAAAATAACAAAATTCAGAGGAATCCGCTCCATAAACGAAGGACTCGTTTCGGATTGAACGAATCATTCGCGAACGAAGTTTATATAATCTACAATTGGGCTTTTCAAAAGTGGTCTTTCACATGAAAAAAAAACACAATTCCAACGTTTCAGGCGAATTTTCCGACAAAAAGAACGAAACGTCACGATTTTTACCTCCTGATGAACGAATAAATTCGTTTCGAAATTTCGAAAGGAGCGAATCATTCGCGAACGAGGGCGATCAAAATAACAATTAAGTACGTTCTTTAGATCAGTAGTCAATTCGTTATACGAAAACGAAAAATTCAGGGTACCCATCAAACAAATTAACGATTCATTTCGAGATGAGCAAATCATTCGAGAACGATATCATTCAAACTGCAAATACGATCGCACTACGTTCTTTAAATCGGACTTATAATTGGGAAAAATTTCAAGGTTTCAGACTGATCTTTTACCCAAAAAGAACGGAATTCAAAGATTTTCACACATTGAAGAACGATTTGCTTGGAATTGAGCGAATCACTCGCGAACGAGGTAAATCGAGACAATTATCAAGTTTTTAAAATCAGCTACACGAGAATGACAAACGTCAGAGGTATCCTTCTCTGGGTACTTGATTGATTAATAACTCATTTCGAATTGAGCGAATCGTTCATGAACGAGATCATTCGAACAAGAAATTACGCTCTTCACATCGTCTTTTTGTATGGAAAATAACGAAATTGTAAGGTTTCAGATTGATTTTTATTTTTCAACCCAAAAATTTAAGTCAACTCAAAAAGAACGAAATAGAATTCCAATATTTTCACCTGATAAATGAACGATTCGCCTAGAATCGAGCAAATCATTCGCGAACAAGATGAATCAACAACAATTACGTTTTTTGATCAATCTTTTTCTTTTGCCAAAAAAAAACAAAAAAAACTTCAGATATATCCGACTGATGAACGAACAATTTGATTCATATTGAGAAAATCGTTCGCGAACGAGATCATTCGAGCAATTACGTTTTTCAAATCGATCTTTTACGAGAAAAAGAACAAAATCCTAAACTATCACTATTATCAGTCTGATGCTACCGAAAAAGAACGAAATTCCAACATTTTCACCTGATGAAAGAACGATTCCTTTGGAGGCAAATGAATCATTCGCGAACGAAATCAATTGAACAACAATTTTTTCATCAGATATCAGATTTGTCTTCTACATGAGAATAACGAATTCCTCAGATTCCCAATTAATTAACCAATGATTCTTTTCGAATCAATTCATTTAGTCCGAAAAAACGATTCCTCGTTCGCGAACGAACTGCTTGGTTTACTGTCAAAAAATACTGTTAGACAAATTGCCTCAATTTTTTTCCAATCTTTTGCCGCATTTTTCTACAAATATTACTTAATTTTAAAAAAAAATTATTTTATAAAATTTATAACCACGAATTACCTAAAAAGTAAAAAATAATTCAAAAAAGAATGGAATAATATATGTAGTTTTGGACAAAGAGAAATCCAGAAATAGATCATAATGATCAGCAAACCGTGTACTTATAAAGGAACTCACTCCCTCTCTCCCACTCACCCTCCCCCCTCCCAAAAAAATCATTCGTGAAAAAGCATCAAATAAAATAAATGCACGAAAAATTGTGGAAAACAATAATTTGTAGATAGTTTTTTTATTAATTTTTTTCAATTCGTTGCACTCCTGAAATTTTGAAGAAAAAAAAAATCTATAAATGCTCCCTCTTCTTTTCCTTTTTTTGTCAGATTTGAGAATTGCAATTAAGGCAAGTAGGTAGTCGATAAGTAAAATCATTTTTTTAAAATGCAATTTTCAAATAATGTGCAAATTTGAAATTTTTTTTGTTTTTTGTACTTTTTTTGTTTTTTGCTTTAAATTATGTGAAGCGATATTTTTTAAATTTACTTTAAAAACTCGAAATTAAAATGTTCATTTTTTTAAATCCCTTTTTGAATCACTTCAATTTTTGCTCATTGAAAAAAATTTTATTTAAAAAGGTCAAAATTGAAAAATTAGACATTTTGACAGAAAATTTGAGAAATCGAGTAGGTACTTTGTTTGAATTGAAAAACTAGTTTCTTAATTTCTAAAGTGAAATGGCACAAAAATTTTGAGCACCAAAATAACAATTTGTTCTAAAGGCTGGAAAAAATGAACTTTAATCAAGAGTTTTCCCCCAGAACCACAATTTTTTTTTAAAATTTCATATGCGGTAATAAATTCTCTGCATAAATCAAAAGAACTTTGAATTGATTTGGCTTTCGACTTGAAAAATTTTCTAAATAAAAATTTCAATTTTCAGGTTCAGGAAAAATGCATCTGAATAATTCAACTTTTGAAAATCACAAACCAAATCTAACCCCTCCCCCTCTACGGGTGTAATAATCTTGTAATTATAAACACCCAAAAAAAAAAAAAAAAAAAATACAATAAATAAATATACGTCTTATAAATTGGAAAAAATTCCCATTTTAGAAAGAATCTCAAAAAAGCAGACGGGAAATCCCACAACAGTTACAATGATCCATTCTCGATAATTAATTTATCTCAGATAGGGCGCTACTATCAGAATTCACTTCCTAAATAAAAAGTTCTATAATTTCATCGACATCTACATACGTCTGATTTTTTCTTCATATTGTACAGTGCGTTTATATCTATTCATGCTATGTACATACGAACAAATTGCAAAAAATAGGTATTGTGAATAAATTGTACATAAACACCACCGTAGTCTTATATCCAGTATAAAGCTTCATCCTTTACCCAATTGTAACGTTGCAAAATTCACCACCAACCAATGCTTTATTGCAGCTTTAAATGTTTTTACTCGTATTTTGATTTTTTCAAAGTTACCTGATACAAAGAAAATATCGCTATTGAATTGATATGGACTACCTCTTAGTGTGGACTGAATTGACGGCGTTCCGATCGAACTATCACAGTTATTAATATCGATATCGGTCAGCACTGCAACAAAATGCAAAACAGAAGGCAATTAATAGTGGGAAATTACATATTAATACGTTGGCTATCGCTACAATAATATGTACAGAGAGTATATGCACATACACCTATGGTACCTAATAGTGAATATATACATTTTAATATCAATTAACAGTCAATATAGAGTATATTTTTTATACCCTAGCCATATAATTATATAGGCAATATGTACATATGACGATAAAAGCTGACCACGACCACGAATGTCATTCAATATAACGCACTATAGCAGATTAGACCGGAGACCGGAGACCGGAGACTGCCAAGTATATATACTAAACTAATAACAGCACATCGACATATATCGCCGGTCTCTCTCACTCTTCAGCTATACACGAGTTGAATTACAATTGGAATAATTACGTAAACAATTAACAATTCCATTTCACAAATACGCCATCCAGCGTACCGCACATATAAACTAGTAATTTTCTAATTGAAACTTTTACTCGATCCGGAATCGTATCGTATAGGTAATGAATTTTAAATTTTCAATTACCCGTTCAATTACTCTCGCATATTTTTTCTTCCAGCCATAATCGAGTATTTCACTCCCTCTACGTATGTGTGTATATTATTTTTTGTCGTATTGTTTGAAAAAATTATATGCGTAGAAACTCCAACTTCAAAACCGCAGCACCACGAATAGGTACCGTATAAGTAGGATAGGGACATACACGTGTATAATTCCATTAGTACGCGCGGTAATTTTTCAAAACATGGTAGTCTTCTTTTTTTTTTTTTTTTTGACGAAACATCAGGTAAACGAGGTAACATTTGTAATGAAAATAAATGACTCGAGTTAATGTACAGGTACTTCTATTGCTACCATATAGGGTGTCCTTTTAAAATAGGTATCAAGATAGACATTACGTAGGTCTAGGTAGATAATAGGTATCCTGTTTCCTGCTCAAATTGTATTTTTTTCTCATATTTTATTACCCATGATGATATAAAAATTTTAAATACTGATATATGTACTTGGGCATAGACAATCAACATAATTATTCTACCAAAATTTTCATGTCAGGTATTTGATAGGACACCCTGTATACATCACCATCAAGTACCAAATTACATTATGTAGGTTTTAAAAAAAAATGTAATGTTCATGTTGGTAATTTGTAAAATAAATTCCTACGTTTCTTTTTCCACACGAAATTATACCTAGAAGACTGTAAATGTGGATATCAATTTGCACATCCGTTTTAATCGAAACACGAACATTTTTCAAAAGCAACTTGCTGAAATGATGATTTTAAAAATTGTATTCCTGCATTAGAAGCATATTATAACCTGAATGCGATAAGAATCTTCAAAAGTTTACCGAAGTCGAATAATCCTAATCATTGATAGCGAAAATGTGTTTCTGATAAAAGTGGATATTTAAATAACACCAAAACAATATAAGGATGATTACGAACCAAAGCGTACTGCTGTGGTTA
The DNA here is from genome assembly GCF_950023065.1 of Planococcus citri. Taxonomy (NCBI): domain Eukaryota; kingdom Metazoa; phylum Arthropoda; class Insecta; order Hemiptera; family Pseudococcidae; genus Planococcus; species Planococcus citri. Next base: position 58,711,253 of record NC_088677.1, on the reverse strand, counting down.
ATATTTTCTAAAAGCAAAACAGGGCCTGAAAATGTTCATGCCGGCTCCTCTACTATACATCCAAAACTCTCCAAAAATCAACTACTCCAGACAAGATAGGTATGTAATTACGCACCATAAAAATTGAAATGAATTATGCTATTTATGCCAACCTATGACCCTACCACCCTCCATGTGGGGCTGATCTCTGAAATGGAAGATGATGAAAAAATGGAGGAAGAGTATCGTCTGCAAGGAATGTTTGATGGATAATAAAGTGCCATTGATAGGAAATCTTTTTTTTTTCAAAAATTATCAAATTACCAGTAATTTACCAAAAAAATGCAAAATTGTCAGTTATTCATCAAAAATGATCAAATTACGAGTAATTTACTAAAAACAACAAAATTTTTAGTAATTTACCAAAAATTACCAAAATTACCATTATTCTACCAAACAATACAAAATCACTAAAAATTTACCAAAACAACAAAATTGCCAGAAATTTACCAAAAATTATCAAATTACCAGTAATTTACCAAAAAATTGCAAAATTATCAGTTATTCACTAAAAATGACCAAATTACAAGTAATTTATCAAAAACTACAAATTTTTTAGTAATTTACCACAAATTACCAAAATTATCATTATTTTACCAAATATTACAAAATTGCTAGAAATTTACCAAAATTTACAAACTTCTCAGTAATTTACCAAAAATTACCAAAATTACAAGTATTTTACTAAATATTACAAAATTTTTAGTAATTTACCATGAATTACCAAAATCACTAGTATTTTACCAAATATTACAAAATTGATGGTAATTTACCAAAAAACTACAAAATAAACGTCAATTTACCAAAAATTTCAAAACTATCAGTATATAATTTACTAAAAATTACCAAACTGCAGTGCTCGTACCAAATTTTTCCCAAAAGAATTTAACTTCAGTTCCTAAAAGAGCTCAGAACATTACAAATTGAAATGTTCTGATTTTTACAACTTTTTGACAAGTGGAACATTTTTGGCAATTTCTGGTAAAAAGCGAGAATTTTAGACAATTTTTGAAGTTTTTTCGTAATTTTTTGCAAACAAATTACAATTTTTAGCAATTTTGTTAGAAAGCGAGAATTTTTTAGAATTTTTAGCAAACTGCAATTTGACAATTTCAGCAAAAAGTAGTGCTTTTTGGACTTGGCATTCGTATTGACAATTTTCGGGAATTATTTGCAAAGAAATTACATTTTTTTTTTTTTGAAAAGTGAGACTTTTTTGTATTTTTTTTAGGGAAAAGAACGACGCTTTTCTTAGTAATTTTTGGCATTTTAGGGAAAAAGCAAAACTTTGGCCCTACAAATTACAACCTCGCAAAACAACGAGACTTTTGGACAATTTTTCAAAACTTTTTAGAATTTTTCGCAAAAAAACTAGAATTTTTCATATTTTTTGCCAGAAAGAAAAAAAACTGCTAATTTTAGCAAAAAGCTACTTTTTTTGCAATCTTTGTTGAAAATGGATGACATTTTCAAAATTTTGGATAAAAAGCGAGATTACCAATGATTAAGTGGTAATTTAATCATTTTGGGTTAATTACCTACTGGTGTTTTTGGTAATTCTCGGTAAATACTGGTAACTTTGGGTTCTGACGTTTTGTCAGATTTTTGAAAGATTGAAAAAAGTCCTGTAGAGTTCCTAGTCTAGTACTCATGATATTATTTCATTATCATGTTGGAAGCAAAGAGCATACATTTTATTTTACCGAATCCCTTCCTTGGAACATGGAATTAATCAATAATGTTTTAGAAGTTTAACTATTTAAGTTCTCAAGTACATTACTTACATGATAACCTTTGTTGGTATGAAATAGGTGACTTTTTCCTCCATAAGTGTTCAGCGTCTCTATAACGTTGCTCGGGATGCTGGAGATCAGGAACGGAGTCAGATAAACTGGATTGATCGAGAGCAACTGGAATCGAATGAAAAAAATACGACCGTTTTATATTTTTAATAAAATCCATAAAATACATTTCGAATTTCAATCCTCAAAACAAGCGGATTCAACTCTCCCTTCCCCAGTCACCCTCACTGAAAAATTACTTACTACCAATTACTTGATTAATTCGATTATTTATATGATCTCACCTGGGTTAGTTCTCGACAAAAGCCAATTATCGATATTATTACTATTAAAATTAGACTTGGTGGACGATTCGATCGTATTGGACCAGAGTGTATCGTGATTTCCAAACTTATGCAAAGCTTTTCTCCTCTCTTTGCTGGTCACGGTACATTCCTAAAAAATAAACAAATTTTTATTACACACAAGCGCAGAATGCAGAATCCTTCGCGTAAAATTTCTTTTGATTCATCAAGTCGCTTGAATAAAATAGGTCGACGTGGGTTGGCTTTTTTTCTTCAATATCCTATACTCGTGTATATTGTTCAAAAGGCCACATTCATCTTAGAAAATAGACACAGTGTAACTCTAAGGAACAAAAACATCGTCTTGTTAAGGCGACCAACTGTGTTACATTTTCCCAAAAGACTTTGCAAACGTGTTTTCGCAACAGCATCGCCCTCGCTCGTCTCGTCTCTTGCTCGTAAAAAGGGTTACATCGCATCGCGCCGAGTTCATTACGTAATATACGAAATTACCCCTTTTATTTCTCGTCATTTAGTCTACATTGGCGCCTTGTTGACTGGGCGCGAGCAAGGTATACTATATTACCTAGACAATATTGTACGAATCTCTATTTATAGGTACCTTCTTTCCATAGATCATTTTTTTCCTATCGCATGTCCCACATAATGTGCATGTGCGTGATATTGTAGATGCTCAGTGCTCATACTAGACGCACGTTCGTAAACGTTTTCTTTTAGAAAAAAATGAAAGAAAAGAAAATCTTCAAATGCAAACTGTTGCATGCAGGTATAAAACTGCCATCAAACCAAATACCTACCTACTTTTTTTTCGTTGAATTTTTTTTTTAAATCGTACCTACTTAAATACGTTAAATACCACGCATATTCCATCTAGTGGAACGTATATACCTATACTCGAGTATACGCAAACACGTAAGTAGGTATTAAAAAAAAAGAGCAACCATCGACCAATTACTTTCACTTAAATAAAACAAAAAATTAAACGTAAAGTAAGTATAAATTGATACTCTAAAATTTATGTAAGTATAAACGACGACGATGATGATGATGATGGACGAACAAGGCACTTTCTCACATACGCACGTGATCTTTATACTCGCGTAAACCATTTCGTGGACCGAATTAATTAACGAGTAGAATATTTGAAATTATAGAAGCCTATCTACATACATAATGAGTGTTTGATGTACGTAAGGTACTCGTATGTGAGAAATACAGTATCAGTAAAAGCAAGAATCAGCATAGTGTAAAATTACGCTTACTTCTAATAATTCGAACCAGTCCTCTAGGCCTTCGTTTGTTCTAAGGAGTATACGGTAATCTCGATCTTGAAGCACCAGAGCAACCGTGCTGTAGCTTTTCTTGTTCACCCATTCGACTTTTTCCACTTCGACTAATTTGACCTGAAACGCAAATTTTCGTTGACGTTAATGTGTATAATTCTACCCGTGTATGCACATCACATCACATTTTAAAGGTATTTACGTCTTGCGTCATTGTTTTCTATTTTGTGTTTTACGTCATCGGGCAAAATACACTTTTTCTAATTCATATGAAATTTAACGTAGGAGCAGAAAATCTAAAAAGGAGATACTTTGTACGGAATAAAATTCAAAAAACGGGTTTGAAAAATACCAGGCGAAAAGGTTTTCTTTTCAAAATTTCATTTTGTTGAGATTCCCGCAAAAAATTGATAATTTTTTGCCATCGTAATTACAAAAGAAATGAAAAATTGACGAAAAAAAGAGAGGTGAAAGACTAAAGTTATTTTGATGTTTTCAGGCATTTTCAGAAAAAGCTGTTTTCAGAAATTTTTTTCTAGATTTTTGAATAGAACCCTTCGCCTCTCCAAAACTTTCTTATCAAATTAAAAGTTTTCGAAAAAAAAACTTTGAATTTATAGGAAGAATTTTGAGAAACTTTTAGACATTTTGCCAGCCTCTCTCACAAGAGTGATTTTATTCATTTTCATCTTCAAAAATTTTCTTATGACACGTATGAGGTAGATGAGCCATCATTCAAAGAGGAAAAAGTATTAAAATCTCCAATTTTTTTCAAAATACTTAGCTTGATGTTCGAAATAAAATTTTTATGACAATGTCTTTAGGAATTTGCATCCCTGAATAAGAAACCCCTTCCCCTTCATGTTCCTCATGCGGTTCGGAAAAAATGAACGCGGATTTATAAATCTTGTGGGAAATGATTTGACAACATTTTTTGGACAAAATCAGATCTTCCTCTATTGCTTGAAGGTTATGGGAGGAAGTTTCAGAGGAGTCGGGCCATACAAATATGTATGTTAATACATGAAGTCTGCGTTTGTGAAACGAGTTACAATGCTGGGGACCGAGGGGGGAGGGTCCTCGAGTCCTCCAAGAGTTTTGATACCTCATTTTGAAAATTAGTTTTTTGAAAGGATTACTTAAAAACTCTATACTAAAATTCCTGCAAATTTTCAATAGGCAGTCTTATGTGTACATTCAATAAATTTTTTGTGCAACTTTTTTACTTCCTACCACAAAGTTGTTGATTTTTACAAGAAAAAAAATGCAGCCTTCAAACTTAAAATCAAGTTATCACAGAAAGACTTCCAAATTGAAGAAAAAAACTATTAACCCACCTGAAAATTTCACATTTCAGCGTCAAAAAAAAAACTGTATTTTTTTGAAAATTTTGACAAAAAATAATTTTATTTTCAACATTTTCAAGTGAGGACTTTTGGTAATTTTTATTTAAAAAACTGTTTTTTGGTATTTTCGACAAAAAAAGCAAGATTTCCTGGATATTTTTTCTTCAAAGAAAAATGTTTTTCTACAATTTTGGAAAAAAAAAACAGATTTTTGGCAATTTTGATTTTTAAGAAAAAGCTTTTCTATTAATTTTGACAAAACATGGGTATTTTTTAGTTTTTACAAAAAGCAGGATTTTTCTGCAAATTTGACAAAAAAGCAAGACTTTCTGGAAAATGTTGATCAAAAGAAGGGTTTTTCCACAATTTTAGGAAAAATGAGATTTTTTGGCAATTTTGATTGAGAAAGTCATTTCAATAATTCCTGGCAACAAGTATAGATTTTTCTCGACAATTTTGATAAAAAAAGATTTTTTTTTGGCAATTTTTGGCAAAAAACAAAGCTTCTTTGAAAGTTTGACCAGAAAAAAAAAGTCTTTTTTGCAATTTCTGTAAGAAAAAAACTAGACTCTTACCTGACTTTTATGCACTCGAGATGATAAGTTTCGGAGAAAGTAGATTCGAGAAATTGGTCATTCGTAAAAATGACAATTTTAGGATTGATCTATTCGAGAAAAGGTCTGGGAACTGAAAAAGTCCACTTCTCAAAAACAACCTCCTCTGCTCTTGTCTCTCAAACAGATTTGGTCAACTTGTGAGGGCTCCCATAGTTGAAAAAATCAATAAAAACGAAATAAATTTCCATACATACGATGGATGTAATGTGTAATATTCTTAAAGTTACAAACATCCCCTTCCCCTCCACAAAGAAAGGAAATCGATGAAATATTTTTGAAATTATTCCATTTCTGTATTAGCTTTCTCTGAATGTTGACCACTTTTTCAAGAAAAAACCTTCCTTGGCCCTTTAAATAGTGCTGATCGAATTACAAAAAGCCCTCCAAAATTGTGGGAAAATGACAAAAAAATTAAAAATTCAAACCTGTAAACATTGATTGAAAATTTTTCATTTCTCAAACCCCTGCTTCCATGAAAACCTTTTATACTTCAATTTCAATTTTTTTCTGATTTTTTTCGAATTGAGAGCTCTATTTCCATCAAAAGTAGCAATAGGCTATATACGAGTATGTAGTTTGAAGGCCAATAAAGGTTTTTTCTTGAAAAGAGTGATTGTTTAGAAGGATTCTGATCAGAAATGAAAGATGAAAAATTTCCAAAAATTTTGCACCGAATTTGATTTAATCTGTTTTTCTTGATTTTATAGGGCTCCACACAAGTGGTTCAAAATAGCTTGAGACGTTGGAAGCAAAGAAGGTGGAGGTTTTTTTTACGAGAAGGGGATTATTACGAAGAATTCTGATGCTGAAATAAGAAATTTTTGGATAAATTGCGTATATTTTTTTTTTACAACAGGGAACTTTTGGCACAAAGGTAACACAAAAAAGCAAAACTTCAAAGTTCAAAACAAGAGCTCGCCACCTTTATTGGTAGATTTTCAACTCTGGTGTTCATTATGAAAGCTTGAATTTTCGTCGTCAAAGTTCAATCTTGAGCTATCGAATGCTTAATTTATCTAAGTACTCTCAGACTCATTCAAACTTGATAAGTAAACAGAATTTCTATGCATTGAACGTGTCTAAAAAAATGAGCATTTAAAATTTGAATAAGTATTTCACAAAAAATTACAAGTTGGTAAAAATTTGTTTCTCCCATCGCTTTGGAAAATTTAGGTCAAGATCATCGAAGACAACACGCCACTTCTCTTCTGAACCAAGATTCGAAACCTACCCCAAAAAAATTGGTCAGGCTGCAGGCATCAATTTTGGGCGGGGGGGGGGGAGGTTACATGAAAGAATCCAATGAACAGTATGCATATTATGCAGTTTGGCCATTATAATATGAACTGAATATGTTTTTCAACAAGGACGAAAGTCAACAACACCCCTTAGTCTCTTTTCAAATGCACAACTCTGACGTGGAAAAATTCGTTATCGGGGGTTTCATCAAAGAGAAAACTGAAAGTACATCGGTGGGCGGAAATTAAAAGACGTGCTCAATCTGGCAAATATCTTTTCATCTCTGCGGTCGGTTGTGTTTTTTTTCTGTTAATAATGAATACCTCTACGCAATGTATTTATTCGAAATACCAATGCGGTTTTTTTTTTATTCGTGTAAATTCAAAACACGACGAGACAAGAGCTTTGAAAAAATAATCAACGTTTTGATCTTGAAAAGCTCGACATTGCAACTCCGTCTACGTACAAAATTAGATAGGTTGCAATGAAAATGACATTTTTCATTTTTAAAAATTATTTTTCACGAGTAGGTACAGTTTTGTTTGAACCAAGATGTAACGATTAAATTTTTTATTACGTTAAATTCATCCCTACAAATTAGCCTTCGCACAGACAGGACAGGCAGGACAGCTGACGAAGTGAATTTTTTATACATGCTGGAAAAGCTCGCTCGACGTAGTTAATGATAGCCGTCTAAAGTGACGTTTCGCTGATACCGAGAGACGGGTCAAGCCTTGAATTAAGTAATTGAAGTAATGATACGAAAAAGATAAACGTTAGTAAAATATTTCCTTTTTTCGTAGACGAATTTAAAAGCTTATTAGGAACGCTTTGGCTCTCTTATCGCTTTATAGATAGAACCGAGTGCTAATTTTTTTTTATTTTAATGCCTCGTAGGCCTAATTAAGCCAGTTGTGATAAATGACATCTTATACTATAAGTATAGAATGGACGAAAACTAAGCTGAAATTTATCACATTCGGATAGTGTGCGAATAAGAGCGAGTGAGGGTAAAATTGATGGGGAAAATTCGACGTTTCTATCGGATTGGTAAAAGTGTGTGAGGAAGAAAGATAGAGACCGAAGATTAAAACGTGGATACAAACTGTCGAGATGTTGAATTTTGACAACTTGAATCTGAGTTTGATTAGTTAGATTGAATTTTCAACTTTTTCTATCCCATAAAAGAAAGGACAAATTTTTCCTTTTTTTTTATGAAAAAAGGTGAAAATACCAGGTTTTAGGTTTTATTAAGGGGAGGGAAGAGGGGAAGGAATCGAGTACTCTACAGATCTATGAATAAACTGATCCCCTGCGACGCGTTACGAAGACCGCGAACGATTACGTTACGTTTCCACGAGACCACCGTGGAACGTACAGCGTCCTCGGGGTGCTAAATTGCTTTGCCAAAAATGACCTATCAACGTCTATAAAATGTGCATCAATCGATTCGGAAAAGGTTCACCCATCATTGCTTCGTAAAATGTAACACTCGGGAGATGATTCCGGAAAAATTTCCGCAGTTTTTTGCTTCCGAATCTAGAGCATAAAATACAAGGATCTCTCTACAGAGACACACGACCTATAGCTCATTTCCGAAAGTACTTCTCTTTAACGCTAGAGAATACCTAATTGAATGATTTATTCGTTTTCGAAGACGAGCAAAATAGTCGCGTTCTACGAATATAATCTACATACCTCTCCTGCACCAATAAATATCAAACATATATAAAACGTCAAGGTAAAACGAGGTAGGTATAGGTAAAGTAAAACGAAGCGAAATATGTAGCACTCGCATCGACAAGACGATAGCAGAGCGAAATTCTCACCTTAAAAATAAACTGTCCCATGTTGGAAATTCGTTCGCTGCTCGACGATCTCTTGAAACAGTGCAAATAGTCCCTGGTGAGTATAAAGTACCGTTCCTTCCATCTGGAAAATAGTCGTTCCCTTTGTTGCCATAAAAGTCCTTTCTTCAAAGCGTGTATCTCACGTCCAGGATCCATCGATATCAACGACTGTAATAAAAACGAAAAAAGAAAAAAAATGACTAAAAACAGAAGGAAAAAAACACCAGCAGCAACAGAACAGAACGGAACAGGTTACAGTGAACGATGAATTTTAATATACACATTTTTTTCACCTTTATTTTTATAGCATTTTTGCCAACGTCTGGGTTATAAATTACCGACACATAAATCGATCTACGATATAGCAATTTGCTAAATTAAACGTACCCTCTTGAACGTCTCCCACGCTAGCTAAATAAAAAAATAAAAAAAAAAAAAGGTAAGAGACTCGAGTGTCGAACAAGATGAAGGAAAAAAAATACACTCGTTATTACGAATAATTCTATCCGGGGAATTCGCGTATTTAGTGTCAACGCTGCCACTTCCCATTTCTTCCACCGTGATGGCTTTTTAACGTAATAACGACGAGTAGGCGCCGAAATTTCATAAAAACCCATCCCCGACTCTCTAAACTCGATGTACTGTGTAGACATTTCCTCATCTTGGTACGCTGTCGACTTGTCGTACTGTACCCGTTTACTCAAACCTTTTCCTCTTTCCTCATCTCGTAGGATACGAGAGAGAAAACGAGCTTTTTCTCGACGACCGACGACGTATTAAATTAAAGCGTAAAAATTAACTCGACAAATTCAACGTCTGTGCAAACGACTTAATCGCTAGTTAAATCTTAGAAAATTACTTCCCTCTTGGAACGATGAGAATCGTTCGCGAACGTTGTAAACACACGTTATATATTTTCTAAGTTGGTTGCTGTACCATCGACATCGAAAATGACACCCCTCCACACACCCCAACCAATGCTGTGGTGACAAAATTAGTCAACGGCGGCCTACTCTAATCTGCGTGCACGTAATTTTGCGTACTGGCAAAATTTTTCAATTTTCCAGACAAAGTGAGCAGAAAATTTCCCTATAAAGATAAACCGCCAAGACCAAGCTTAATGTTTTACGACCGGCGAAATATTCCGGGTATTATAGAGCATTATAGTACGTATAACATGTCTACGTCAAATTGATGAGATTTTTTTTCCTTTCCTCCTACATAGAAAAACTCGTTCTTTTTTGTTTTTATTTTTATTTCTTTGTTGTGGTTTTTGTTGTTGTTCGTATTGCTGCGAGATTAATATCGGTTATTTTTTAATTTTTTAATATCGCGATTTCTCGTTTTATTGCTCTCGTTTTTTTTCTAAAAGTCGAATTTTCTTCTTTTATTTCAAGATTTTATATCCCACGAAAAAATATAGACGAGGAATTAAAAATGTGTTTATTTATTTTTTTGCAAGATTTTTGGAAGATGTTTTCAAAGGGTAAAACGATTATAAATTTGTTTCACAGCAAAAAATGCCACAAATTGGAAATCATTTGGCAAAATGTGTCTTTAACGAGAGAGTTTCCCAAATCTCCAACTTGACAGCAAAATTTTTTAAGCAGGAAGGAGAAAGATCGAGACTAATATTTTCATCCAGAATCCACTTCTCCGCATGCCTCTGTCTCGAACTCCTCATCTTGCCCCCCCTCACCTCCGAAAGAAGCGTTATTGAGCAGCTGGAATTTTTTTTTGCAAAAATATCACTGATGAAAAATCGATGGAAAATTCAAAGAAAAAAATTACAAAAAGAACTATTTTTTCATTTTGTTTGAAAGCTTGATTTCGAGGGCAAAAAGAGTAAAATGATAGCGTTTTTCCACCACGAATGAAAGAAATTTGAAACACTTGATTTTTTTTTGCACTTTTTTCTTTCATTTTTGGAGTTTTTTCTGAAATAGACATAAGATAATAAAAAATAAGATAACGATGGGATCAACGAGAGATGATTTGCAGGTGAATTTATTTTCTTTCTAATGCCTAATTTATTGACTTTTGATCAAAAACTTTAAAAAACAAGTTTTTCTTTTTGGAAAGTTTTCAATTTTTAAAAAATGGGTATGGATTCGGGGAAATGTTCGGTAAGCATGCCCAAAAATACATTATTGATCAAAATTTCTGAATCTAAATTTCACTTGTTGATCTGCCCATACCAATGTAATAATAATCTATAAAGCCATGTTCGTCTCATTCTTTGTTTTAAAAAAATTAAAATTTGATTAAATTGAAGTAGAAAGCAGAAATTTGTTTCCTAAAAGAATACTTCCGACCTCTCACATCGATGGTTGATGGTTTCAAGTCAATTCCGGTCCTTGACGAATTTTTGAGAAATTTAGTTTCTCAAAAAATGACCCAATATAAAATTTTGAAATCAGCATTGCAGATTAATTTAACATTTTGTCTAACTAAAAAGTGATGTCAGGGTTTTCCCATAAAATTGAAAGAGAGAGGGGAAGATAGGAGAGGCGAGGGGAGACATTTTCACGCATTGGTAAATTCTTTGCTGAATTGTCAGACTTGATGAGACCCGATTTGATATTCCTGTCTGCAAATAAGTTTTAAAGACAATAGAAAATTCAAAATGGAACTTTTACGACGAAAGCTCGTATTTTCAAAATAAGTACCTAGATAAAGGTGAAAACAATTGTTTTTTTTCAGCTTTTAAAGTGAGATTTCATCATGAGTCTTAATTTTACCACTTCTGATGAGGGAAGTGGCACAAAAGGCTCCCATATTTCCACTAAAATTGAAAAAATTGAAATATGAAGTGGAAATCTAAGTAATTAAAAGACGCTGAGTTCAAGTGTTGTTTTTTTTTTCAATCCAATCGAATTTATCTGACGACTCCACACTTACGTACTCATTTTACTTATTCCAAAAAAAAAATTATCAAAAAATTAATTAGGAAATTTTTCAAATTAAATTTTTTTTGCACTTTGAAACAAAAAACTTACTATATAGTTAATTTGCAAAAAAAAAAAAAAAAAAAATACTAGAAAAGATTCACGAAAAATTAAAAACACGTTCTCGTTGGACTTGAAGTTCAACTTTCAAATTTCTCGTCACGACAAAAGTTTTAACAATCTTTCAAGCTAATATATTTTGGAAAGTAGGTAGTGAAACTTAAGCAAGAATATTGACATGCTTATAATTACTTAGTACCTACTTACTTGATGCAAAACTTGGTTTTTTAGAAGAATGAGAGAAGGAGGATTAATTACAATTTCTCGATACAGAAAATTGAAAAATATCTCAAAAAGGAATTTTAATTTTTTTATTTCTTCATTCAAAACAAAATAAAAAATAATTACCTACAAGCTCAATCTTGTGAAACAATTTTCACCATAGAATGCAAACCAGATACAACACCATGAAATTATCTACTTATTGAAAATGTTTTCCTCATCCCCTCCCTATCTAGAAAATTCATGTCCTGCCATTCACATTACCTAACAAAGCTTTATCATATCCCACAAAGCAACATCACGCTGCAGATATTATAGAAAAATAATATTGTTATCAGAATGTTTCCGGTCTCATTTCCAATTTTTATCGAGTCACGTATACGTAAAACCTCTTTTTTTTCAACAAAAATTTCGCATTTTGTAAAGCTCTGAATTTTATAAATTCCCAGTTTAAATAAATTCAACGAAACAACTATAGTTGTCGGATTAAAATTGTAAACTGAACGAAATTTCAAATCAGCATGTATGATTTCATTAATTCCTCAACAAAGTATAAAAGTCAATAAGTCGAATCATACCAAAATAAAATTTATTTCTATCGTAAAAAAAAATACACACCACGAATAAGTTAGGTAAGCATTAATTTAAAAACTCGATTTCGTAGCCCAAGAGTAAAAATACGCTACGTAGTAACTCACAGTATCGAATAAAGTTACCAAAAATTCATCTTACTCGTATTTTTTCTCCCAAAAAACTGAAAAACTCGACTTAAATTTTAGTTTTCTTCTTCAAGCACACTTTTTCCACCATTGAAAATAATTTCCCCGCAAAGTATAACATAAATATACTCGCATAGCAATTTTTTAAAAAAAATTTCAAATTATTTTTCAAACTCGAGGCAGAATTTTGTGTAGCAATAGCAAAATTTATACAGCTGGGCGTTTTCGTTTTCGCTTAAACTCGATTAAATTCTCTTTGTACCTACCTATACAATTTTATATCACTTTTTCACTATACGTACCTTCACTTCTCATCCTATTCGCCTCTTGAAAACTCTTAGTTGAAAAAGTTTTACAAATTTTTCAAGCGTCGAAACCATTTCGTATTTTTTTCAAAAATTACACGTATAAAAATAAGGTAACTTATTGTTAGATATAGTAGCAACCTAATGCAATATTTTTCACGTGTAATTCGTCAAGCTCTCGTTGGCTTTTTTAATAGACGACTTTGAAATTTTTTCAAAACCTTTCAAATATACACGAGTAGATTACAAACGGTTACAATAAATTTTTGGCATCGTTGTTATTTAACCATCTTGTATCTTTTTTTTCACAAACATCCGAGTCAATTTATATAGAAAAAGGAATTAGGTACATGGAATAAATCAGCTTCACTATCATCATTGCTGCGGTAAAACATCATCAAAGCGTAATATTTCACTCTTTCTGGTTGAAAAAGAAACAAAAAACAAAAGAAAACCACTTTTAGAATAAAAATACAAACTGCGAACGTTTTGGCATCGCAGCGTATGCGTGGTTTTTGAAAATAATGGAGGAAAAAGGGCTTAATTATACCGTTGATAAGGTGACTCAAGGCGAAGATGGGGAAGGGGTGACGAGGGGGGAAAGAAATGCAAAGAACAACACCGTGCGTACTTTATCACTTCTTTTACGCGAACGTAATTATTTAATTAGATCGAGTAGTCGACATTTTCAATAGAGAACACTGGTACCTTATGAAGAGGACAGCCAGAGGGGGTTACGTTAATGCTATTTGTTACTTTTTGGCTTTTCTAATTAACGATCGTTCGGATAAGAGAATATTTTGGGTAGAAAATCGTTTGGTAATTTACGATTCGCCTTCGCGCCGCCCGACGAATGCATAATTTATCAAGTTAAATACTTATACAAGGTAGGTAGGCAGGAGTAAACAGGGTGCGTATATTTTTCGGTTTAAAATAGAAAAGCAACATTTAGGCAAGAGAGGGATAAATTGTAGCCTTCCTTATAGTATGAGATCATTTCAGAGCTATAAGATGAAGATGCTACGAGTATAAGTAGGTATGCATTTACAAACTGAAGAAGAGTCTATCTGTTTCACACGTGGAATTGGCTGTTCAACTTTGGCTAAGAAAAACCACACCGACAAAGCGATTCTTGGAGTAAGTTTTAACAAAGTGATTACCAAAGTATAAGGAACTGAAGGGAGGAGCCGAAGGGTGTCTTTCTGTCTATCTTAGAGCTAGAATCTTGAATATTTCATGACTCTCGTGTCAACTCGTATAAGTTTTACGACCCGAAGAGGTTTACATGTAAAAAGGGGGTTAATTCGCACCACATGGTTTTATAGAAAAATTTCCCCATTCCACGTATTGATTAGATGGGGGGGGGGGGGTTAGCGACGACAACGACCCCGACTCTGGCAGACCGTTCAACTTATAGGTAAGCTGCGAATCCCCAGACGATCGATCATTCGGCGGTGACAAATCGCGTGCATGACGGTGAAAGTTGTAGGTATTTTCCGCCTCATTCATACTACAATCGTTTTTCCGTCTCGCTTCGAACTTATACCCTCGATGTTTGATTTTTTTTTTATCTTATCGTCGCTAATTCCACACATCCGTCAAATAACTGATAACAAATAATAATAATGTCGTTTTTATGAAATGATTAAGTACACAAATCCGAGCACGCGAGTATGTGTATCCTAAACCTCGAACGTTCAATATCTAGGTACGAGTATCGTATCTTCTTATATACGAGTATTTCCAGCAAAATCACCTTTTTTTTTTTGTTGAAATAATCGACGAATCGAGACATTATACATGTAGGTAGTAGGTACTCGAGTGTTCGTTAATTACCAGAGCGTATAGCAAGGTATAAGTTACCTATCTCCTCTAATCGTAATAAATTTCGAATTACGTCAACGTCACGAGAGCAATTATTTCACTGATATTTCCGCCTCTGTACGTATAGTGTGCTACAGTTTTCATCGTCTCAAATTAAAAAACAATACGTATAGGTACTACGAACCCGATGCTCTGTGCACATATATTGTTAGCCATTATACAATTTACAACAGTCCATTATATGCCATTACGTGCATATTGCATGTACGCCAGTATGTCCGAGATGTTGTTCTACGAAGTAATAATTTTCGAAATGAAGCAATTCTAACGGTGTTAGGTTTCTTATGGCGAATGTTTCCGGAGTAGGTGCCTCCCTACTCCTTCAAATGACGGTGAAAATTACTGCCAAATGGTTTAAAAGTTGGAAATTTTATAAGTAAAGGTACTCAGCTTTTTGAAGAAATCCTACTGGTAGAAGTTTTTCGAAGTGGATTTTGATAAAAACTATTCAATTTTTCTGAACCGTAACTGGTAGCTAGATTGACTTCATGTCACGAAAAAATATTGCGTAGAAATTTTCAGCTTGATTGTTGCATATTAATCCATCTCTCGAGAGCTTTTTCTAAAGAACGGGCCGAGCGCGGGCGAGCACAATACTTCCCACGGCAGTGCCCCGTGAAACGTAACAAAGGTTCCCCGAATTGGATCGACACTGTCGAGGTAATTTTTACGACGAAGACGTCTCCCACACAATATTCCAATGTTTACAGACTCCCTTTAAAACTCTTCTAATGAAAATTTTTGGCAGCTTTTGAGTACCTGAAGTTCATTAAAAAAGACGAAAAAAATTGAAAAGCAAAATAGGAAAATTTAAATTGTAGATAGGTACCTACATTTGTTTTCTTAATGAATATCGCTAACTTTACGGTTTATGATCTGACCCGGAACTAACCCTAACTAACATAAGAAACTTTCAGCTTTAGCGAATCTTTCCGAGATTTTGGTTTTTATTTTATTTTTCTAAATAGTCTGTGTACTATTGTCAAAAATGATGAAATTATGAACTAATGAATAAAAAATCGAACTTGAAATGGGAGCAACGAGGTTATAAGGAAGGGGATTCATCAGGAAATACCGGAAATCAGCTGTGAAATATTTTTCAAAAGTTACATGTGCTCGAAAACAAATGAAAATTCCATGAAAAAGTCCTTTTTTTGAATTTTTGAACTCGGTTTGCCAACAACGAAAGCAACCCAACTGGAGGAAAATGTTTTAAACTGGGCAAAGACACAGCTAAATGGAAAAAGCATGCAAAAATGTATTACCAGCAAGAATTTTAGGAGCTAAAGTGCATTTTACGATTTTTGGCTAATTTTTAAAATCAAAGTAAGTACGAGTACGATCAAAAATGGGAAAACCCAAAATTTTACCAAATTGATCTAGACAGTTGAAATTTGCAATGTACCTACATATCTTATTTTTGACCCGCAAAATCGATTGGAAACGGTTTCGGTTCGTTCTGAGCAGTTCTGAAGCCTCCAGGAGATTTTTAAACATCAAAATTTCTATGCAAAAAAAAGTTTACTCCATGAAATTGAAAAGCTGAAATTTATTTTATACCCTAATTTTAACGTTCTGAATCGATCGTAGATTTTTCAAGCACTTCTGTAGCCTCCTTGGAAATTCCAGATTCCCAAAAAATGCTCGTAGGTATGTTTCTCCAGCAATTTCATTGTACTTAAAAATTAGAAAAATATAAATTTGGTGAAATTCTGAATTTTCTGGTTCAAAATTTTTCTGCCAGTCAAGATATCTCCCTCGTGAGCATTCAAAAAATTTGAAAAAAAATACAGAAAATATTATGGCTTGAAACTGACATTTTGGCAAAGAAATTTCGCCTGCACGATTTCATGTCCAGAGTCATGGCAGTTTAAAATTTCTTATCGATTTTTCTTTTTTTTTTGGCTAAAATGTTGCTCAAAAAATTGATAAAATCTCATGAATTACCCAGTCTCTATTTTTCCTACAAAAAGCAAAAAAAAAAAATTCAGAATTTATGATAAACCAACACAGTTTTCTGAATAAAGGGAGAAAAGAGGGGGGAAGAGGAGTCAGCTCCACTTAACCTGCAAAGACAATAAAAATACTGTGTGATCGAGACGTTCTTTTGTGAATTTAACCGCCCAATGATTATCCAAAGAAAATATTTTCAATAGCCCGTTACTGGTGCCTTAGCGAGAAAGGGGGTGTTTATTTCAGCTGTAAAATGTTGAAACTCAATTTTTTTTAGAGGCGTGCTGAAAAAAACAGTGCACCGCGAAATTATACCTCCTGCATGTACTTTTAGGTTTGTCACCATTTTGCATTTTAAATTGGCTCTCAAGTTGAAACGAAGGGGATGAAAAAATTTCAAACTATCGAAATTAGTGATATGGATATGGAATTATAGGTTTTCAAAGCACAAATTTCGATTCTGAAACCCCCTTTGACCCGAAAATCAAAACTAGGCATTTCAGAAAGAAGATATTGAAACCCAAAATTTCTAAAAGATGCAATATGGGTGTCAAAATCCGGGGTTTTAAAGGTACTGATTCTCGTTCTGATGATTGTTTGACCCTAAAAATATCAAAGATATGTCCTACAGAATGACACACAGAGAAAGGGATTGAGCCCAAAATTGGGGAAAATGCAATATGGATGTCGAAATATCTCTAGGTTTTATGTAGAAGCGAGGAGTTCTTCAAAGGGATTCGAACGCAAAATTTATGAAAATTCCATATCGGTATCTTGATCTGGCCTTTCTGGGAATCCTATAGTTTCGATTTTGAAGGCAGACAGTTTTCAGGAAACGGAATCAGTGCCATTCGAAAACCTGTAATTCGATACCCAAATCACTATTTTCACGATCGTTTGAAATTTTTTACTCCCCTTCCCCTTTCTTTGAAGGTTCAATTTTTCAAAAATATTGGAGATTTGATTCACTCATTATATGAAAAGTTAAAGGGGAGGGGGTAAGTGAGTGTCGACTTCCATAGACCTTAGCAAGTACCTAAGCATTCATGCGAAAATAATACCTACCATTCAATGTACGTATGAGAACCGTATGAATAAATTATTACTAGATATTCATAATTTCTACGTTTCAACACCTCGCGTTGTAATGTGCGAGTATTTTTATTGCATATAATTCGATGCGAAAGAAAATATCGCAATAACGAGCTTTTTCTCGATTCTTGTCGTCTCTTTATAACATGCACATAGACTCAAGACTGTACGAACTCGAGAGTGGGATTATTCACTTCTAATAATGTGTAATTATAAAGAAAAGAAAGAAGAAGAAGAAAAAAAAAAGAACGAATTCATAAAACCATCAATAACCTTCACGTTCAAGTGCTCGTGTATATTGCATGAAAGTTTTTTTTTTTTTTTTTGCATGCATGTATGACTACGAGTGTTCCACACGGTCGTCGATACGATATATACTCTGTGCAGTAAACTCTGCACTTATTATTATTTACGTACTTAAAATATAAGCATTCGAATATACATATAATCGATTTCGTTCATAACTCCATGTTCGGGGTCAACAAAAAAAAAAGAAAGAAAAAAAAGGTAAAAATATACGATACGGTGCTCGGATTCGGGTACTTGGCTATAAACATGCAAATTTCGTATAAAAAAAGTCTCTTAATTTCCGCAAAGGTATTTTTCTCTGGTTTGCGCAGCACGAACGAGGCTTAGCAAAGGTACCTATCGCTTTGCAGTGTATCGAATATTCATATAATATCGCATATATATGAGTTGTATTTTTCGGACGTAGGTAATATAGGAAGGTATGTGCCTTTGTATGCGTACAACGACGTTCTCATATGTACCTATCTAAGTACCTGCCTATATAGGTAGGTATATATGGTAATGGCTGCGTAGAGATAGGTAGTTAAATATTGTACTTTATGCGTATAGATTACTAAACATATGCAAGAGTCGTAGTCGCGAGAAGCGAGGTTTGATCCGATCCCCTTTCGGATACTCATACTCGTACATATCGGTGTATTTTCACGTATATATAGAGGATTCCGGTCGGAAAAACCACACGCGGAAAGAATTCCAGATATGGCCTATGAAATTCTAAACGCACGACCATGACCGTGGAGTGGCAGAGCGGGATGAGCGGTTTTATAGAACGAATACGATTGAAATAAGGTATTCGATGAGGCGTAAAATAACAGCCAGCAGGGCCGAAAAGGTCGAAATTCTTGCGTATGTAAAATTTACATCGCCGTGATGGAGATGGACGCGGATGCCAGCGAGCAGCGAGCAAGGAACTCTCGACGCGATGGTACGATAATGTTAAACCGTAAAGCCATAATGGATATTATAGGTACTTATAAGAGTATCTTCGTATAGTGCAGGATGTTGCAGAAATCCTCATCGATAGCGATAATTAGAATTTTTCATCATGATGTAAATTTTAATTCTATTTGCTTTTATTTCAAACTTCTCATCACAAAAATCGATTCCTAGGAAAAACTAACAAGGGAAGTCTTCCCTCATCACAGTGCATAGATCTCTCCAAATTTGAAAAAATTAAGGAAAATCCTGTAAACTTTTTGTTTAAATTTCAAATTTATAAGACATAGGTCCTCTAAATAAATCCTTTTTCTGGAAATAACTTTCTTCCCAGACCTCTTCACAAAATCAAAAAAAAAAAATACATCGAGGATTTTTTTTAATTTCTGGGAAGGGCTCTTCATAGGGAGCCCAACGTTGCTGGGGGGGGGGGGGAGTTTGAGTTTTTTCTCTCAAAGAAGAAGTATTTGGAAGATTTTTTATGCATAAATTGAAATTTTTGAAAAATTTTCACTGCCATTATCAGGGTGAATTTGAATTATCTTAATCTGCTATACCAATTTCAAAATCAAGAAAAAAAATCCACTAAATTTTAATTAAAGCCACCTCACAGATCACGCTGTCGTATCTATACACCGAGTGTCCTCCAGAGACTATATTAATAGCCTGGTCAACGCATAATTTCATAAGTTAGGTCCTGAAAATATTTAGAGAAATCACATGGTATTGATTTCCCCTATGTTGTCACAAAACATTTGCATTGCAAACATACAAATTAGCCGCTGATTAATAAACCATATACGATAGGTAGATAGAGATACATGTTTGTACTGTATACACAAAATATCATTTATAGTTAGTCAGCCAAGCTGATAGGTTAGCTCATAAACAAACCTATCTGCTGAATATAATAGGCCATTACTCGGTTATTTACTTTGTCATAGTGGCCATTTAATTTCGTATTAGTTCTGCAAGCAGCGAAAGTTTTTCAAATTGACGATTTTACGATACTCCGGGTCGCCTTTGAAAGCCCATTAAGCCAGTTTCAGCATCGGAAGAAAACGCATATAAAATTGAACTAGGCAACTTTGGCGAAACGTTTGCGTTCTGCGTTATCGTCTTGGGGATTATTCTCAGCTCGAGCAAGTATAGGTAGGTAGGTAGGTAAGGTATACCTCGTACACGGTGTTTTTATGGTATATCGAATCATTAGCTATGTACTCGTATACGTATGTGTGCAGGTACGAAAATGCCTGCCTAGTGCAATGTGCGAGTACAGTACATGTTGGCGGCGTGTTCTTTGTAAGCGAATTTCAATACCTGCACCGAATCAGCGGTGGTCCGGAATTTTTTTCTGTGTGAAACGTGATACAAGTGAAGAATGTTATGGGTCATTGTAGAGAGCTTTTTTGTCAGCAGCACGTAGGTAAAATGTTATTTAACTCGGCCCATGAATGCGAATCGAACGTAAGCCGATTAATGGAACTTGTAAAGTTGCAAGCATTTTTTTTTTTTTTTTTTTGTCACGAATACTTACTGTTTTGTGATAGGTAAGTAGGTAGGTACTCGTATTATAGGTATAGAGGAACCTAATGAAATAAACAAAAAGATTGATAGTTGTTGAAAATACACCTACACGCCTACACTTTTATTGCCAGCTCTTTTCAGCAAAGTCATCGAGTGCTTGGTGAAAAAAAAGCAAGTGTGTCAAATCCCATCAGTAAGTCCGCGAGTTCGTCGTCTGTATACGAGTATCTCAGTCGACGAATCTGTATTCAATTTCGCAAAAATTGAATTGATCATTGAAAATTATGCTATTATAGCTTTTATAAGTAGGTAGAAATACCTAACTGTTCCCGGAAGTTCGCATGAATCGTGAAATTTTTCCTAGTTCTCTTCGCAAACGTGAAAATCGTAATTTTCAATGCAAAAAATATCGAGAAAAAATGTTTTCACCTAATATGATCATTTTGGGCAAATTTTCTCCTTCACAACGAGGCAAAAATCTGCTTAACTAAACGCGTGATTCAAGGCAGGTACGAGTACCTACTTAATAAAAAGACCGCCAATTTACTCTCAAACTATTCTCGCTGCAGAGAGATACTCGCGTAAAACAAAAACGCAGCGAGATATTTCACATTATCATCGCAGCGAATCGCACACGTTGCTTGTTCGCCACTCGCATACTATACGATATTTGCGAATTTGCGAGTCCTGCAGATTCACCACACGTAAATATCTTTGCGACGAATCAAACTAAACCAAAACGCGTGAAAATCCTTGGCTGAATGCAGATATGCGACAAGCATGGGTCGGGTATATGCGGATACGATGACAAAACCCTGCTCCTAAACAAACTTTATACAAGCAATCCGATCAATGTAATCTTGTTAAGGTAAACTTGCAAAGTTATTTGGAACTTTGTAGTATTTATTATATGAAAAAATATGAGTCCGGCGAATTTCATTTGTTCGCAGGGTAACGTTTGAGGGTGGCAGAGCAGTGCAGCTGGGGCAGACGGATTTAAATTCGTCTCTATATCTCTTAGGAAATTACCTACGTAGCTATAAAATTACCCCGAGATGAAGTTGATAACTTGGGCAGTAATTTTTCGCTATGAAGATGAAATTTATTACCGGAGATAGTTATATTTATACTAGTAGTAGTTGATGATGATGAGACGACGAGTAAAAAGAAATTGAACTTTTTTCTCGGCGATTTACTCTGAATAATGTACGTATGTATTACGAGGACATTCTATCGGCCATTTTCCTACCAAGATGGTCTCGTCTAGACGTTTTTAAACGTTTTATAACATCCGATATGAATCCGATAATCGTATTTGTTCGCAAATTGCCGCTTGCTTGCTGCCACTGTTATGCGGTGGTACAGGATGGCTAGACGATTGTATTCGTATGCCAAATATACGTATTTTACCAAGAGATAGACTCGTGAGAGCTTGGGAAGAGTTCGACTAGGATGGATCGAATGTCTTTGTCAACTGACTTTCATTTTTACATTGTTTATTTTTCTCATAAAAAAAAATGGTCAGCATTCTGGAGCTTTAGCATAGTTTTCAATTTTCTCAGGAAATTTCAAATCGCTCTGGCAAAGTCCACCTTGATTGCAGCCACAAATATTCACAATTTTGAGATGAAATTTTCAGTTATGTGTTTTGAGGATCTAAATTGTGAGCCCAATATCAGCCAGTTTCGTGTGCGTGTGTGTTTTTTTTTTTGGGGGGGGGGGGAGAAGTCGATTTTGAATTCTTAGTAATTGTTCAAATTCAACCCTTTTCTTCTTCTAGTCCCATTTTTGAAAAATTCAGAATGAGTCATTCCATGTCAATTCGACCAAAAAAATACGATTTTGAAAGTCATGTCTTTCGATTTTGCTCAATTTTTTTAACAATAATTTAGCCTCAGCCCCCTCAAGGGGGGCTTCCATTATTTTCACATTGTCTTGAGGTACTCAACTTCAGAGGCGCATTCCTCCAAAGCTATGTTACTTTGATCAAAACTGATTTCACAGTTCGAAAAGGCATTGCATTTTAAATATGTAGCTGTTAATTTTTTCATTTTTCACAAAATTGAGATGAAAAATTTGTGTGTTCTGGAATGTACCTATTTCTAGTGGTTTTCTAATGAAGCTTCAGGGGTACAACAGCCATTTTTCAAAAATGAAATAAGCCTTATTTATTCTGAAATACTCCATAAAAATGTTTGAAAGTTTTCAAGTGGTGCAACATTGACGAAAAAAATAAAACCATGAAAAAATGGTGACCATACCTTTAAAGCTTCATACCAAAATGACCACTTGGAAATTTCAAACTGCCAAAATCAGTGAAAAATCAACAAAAATTTTTTTTAAAAATTCCCTAGGAATCCTTCTTTACTGGGATTACACTCCAGTACTCAAACACAAAATTTTTATCTCAATTTGATAAAACAGAAAAAAATCAGCTATCAAAACCACATTTTGGGCCCCACTCTCAAAATAATTGCGCAGGTGGTCCAGAATTTTTTTCGAAAATTTATTCTCATCTAGACGACCTCCTCGGCACAGTTTTGTTTGAAAATCAGTCAAGGGCTATTCCGATTATTTTGAACTTCAACTGAAAATTCAATACGATCCATTTAAGCTTTCCTTAAAAAATTGAACGTTAGTCTTTAAAAATTTCATGGCCTACTTTTCATTCTTTTGTAAATGTACAATCCCATCATGCAATTAGATCGAATACAAGACTCCCAAATTGTGCATTTTCAGAAGAATTCTCAAAATTGTACCCTTTCCCTTTTTACCAGGACTGAAGGAAAAGTTGAATGCTAGAGGATGTATTTTTTAATCGAGTAATGATTAGATGAGCATAGTTCTAAGGTTCGAGGGGGGGGGCTTCCAAATGAACCCATCAATAATTCAACAAATAGAATATTTTTCGATACCAAAATTCTGAAACGATTCAAAGAATAAGTTCACATTTGCATGCTACGTAATTTCACGGAAAAAAATTTATGAGTAACAAGTATAACGACCACCTCAACTGCAACTAATTAGAAATCGAATTCATCAAAGAGACCAAAATTGAACACAATATACTCTCTTCAGCCCCTTCTGATCTCATTCCATTCCAAAAACTAACCTCACAACAGCAACATGACAAAAATTCCGATAAGCACTTCTAAAAATGACACACTTCCAAACACAGAAACAACTCTCCGCCTTCTCTTAGTCAATCGACAATACAACTTTTCCAACTCGCCATTCTAACAACTTGGCAATCGGCAATTCGCCGCAATCCTTCAACATCGAATCGATTCTACGCGGCAGCAATAAGCAAACGCAAACGTAAGAAAAAATATATAAAATTTCATCGGCGCGGCGAAAAACAAATGACACTTATTCGCAAATCATCAAACCGTAAACGTTGGTACTGGCAGATCACCCCTCGACAATAATCTGTTTACGCGGCTACAAAACGACTCCCTTTGCTTGTAATCTCATTCGCGTCACAGGGAAAAGATACACAGCAGAATAAGGGCGGCGCACCGGGGGTTAGACAAAAAAGAAAAGAGAAAAAACCGGCGCTAAATTAGATTCAACCAACGAAGATAATAAATTTACGACAATGCGACATTTTTCTCCCCTCGCATCGTCGAGCTGCGGTGTGGAGGCGAGTCGACGAAGAGCAGGAAAAACTTTCTACATAACTTGCCGGCCATTACGTCGAATACACACGCTTTCGGCGACACTGTCGTCATCGCGAACGTTTCTTCTTCGTATAAAGTCACAATATTATATGTATACGAGTACGTTACACTATAACAAGAGGAACCAGAGGGGTGGGTTTGAAAATTTTCCACAACTTTGACGTAGATGATATTCTCATGTACATGTTATAGAAGCTGGGAACAACTACAAACGCCAACGCCATCGTTATAGTATACCTACCTTATTTCCAAGTAGCTAATTACCAGGGCGAGATAATATTGTTCTGAGGGACGCTATTGATTAAATACACCCGACCTAAGTGCTTTGCCATTCACGATGAAGTAAGGGGTGATAATTATTGCGACACTTACACAGAATGCGACATATGTGACGAGAAACCGGCCATCTTAATGATTCATGTACCGGTACATGGTCTTACTAAGAATAAACGAATCGCTGACAAACCAGGACCACTTTATACAAGTCATTCAACTGAGTGTAGAAAGTATTTCTCGTAGTCGCAGTCGCTATAGTCACCCTCACCGATGTAAAAATTCTTTCGTGATATTTCGCAGGAAGTAATATTCTGACAATCGGTAATAATTTTTCGCTTCTTTGTAACCCATGGTAAACGTTGGTAGACTTACGTAATTTTCAAGCGACAATTCCTGCCAAAAGCCAAGAGGAAATTGTTTGGTAAATAGTCTGCAGGAAATGAATATTTTCTTAGTGCGAATAGGTACATACATATTTTGTATCACTCATTCTTCTTTTTTTTCAACAGAATAACAAAATTCGAAAGCCCTGCAGATTAGATTAGGTAGAGAGGAGAATTTGGAATCCAAAAATAATGAAAAATGCAAAATGGGAGTCAAAAAGGTGATCAGAGGGACTGATTCTCAATTTGTCACCACACACGAGTACTCTCAAAATTAAAACTGAATCCTCCGAAGGAAGCTCTGGCTCATCGTTTAAAAAAAAATCAACAGAGTGGCAAAAAATATAGCCCCTCTGAAGAGTCAATTTTTGACTTAGCGGTCAAACAAGTTACAGAATTGGAATCAGCGTCTTTGACAGGGTATTTCAATGTCCATATTACTTTTTAATGATGATTTGAGGTTTTTTTGATAACCCCCCCACCCCTTACCATCCTTAAAGGCCTTCAATGAGCATATTTTGAGGCAGCGCGGCGTAGACAGAATTTTTGTGTAAGAATGGTACACTAGGTACCCCATCAACTTCTCACCGAATGATAAAATTTCAAAGAAAAAACAATTAGAAATCATGTGTCATATCGTTTGATGTTTTCAACAGTGATGATTTAAAATTTCAACTTTTAAACAAAAATATGAGCCCCTCTCTTCCTTCCCTTAATTGACTATGACCTATCAAATTTTAAGAAATCGAAAAATTCTAGTGACCTACGACTTGTTGAGTTTTTTTTTTTGGGGGGGGGGATACAGATTTTGAGTTTCGACTTAATTTTGTGACACGAGAGACCTAACTCCCAAAATAATCCCTTGAAATTGAAATATTTTTCAATTGTTCAAATGTTCAAGTTTTGTCTATAAAATGCTGATTGGAATGAGAATGTGATTTCTGGAAAGAGCACAATCTGAAACCACCGTAACCAAAATTCTTTGTTTTTCAATTTTTTGTGAATTTTTGAAAATTAAAAAATTAATGGTTTTCTGTTTTTTGAATCTGCCTTCCTACTTACTTTTTTTTGGCAAAATGGTGGAAATCAGTTCTGAAGCTAAAATGCACCCTTTCGGATTAAGTCCACCATTTTCAGCCATGCTGAAGTCTCCAGCGTGATTTTATGATTTTTCCAGAATTTTTAATTTTATCAGAAGACTTGGAAATTAATTTGGAGTAGGTCGAGAATTCGATTTTTATCTGCTTTAGGCTTCAGGCTTGAGTTGATTTCTGCATCATCCAGAAAAATTCAAAAATCCTGGAAAATTTGAAAATCACGTTGGAGCCACCAGAACGGTTAGAGAAATCGTTAAATTCGGTTTTGAGGAGTGAATATAAGATTCAAAACTAAAAAAGTAAATATCTTTTTCAAAAAACTATGAATTTTAAACATTTTTGGGATTGAAAAAAAAATCACAAGAAATTGAAATATTCATTTGGGCAACTGAAATTTTGGTTGTGGAGGTTCCAAACATGCTCTTTCCAAAAATTTTCATTTTCATTAAAATCGAAGATGGACCTCGCGAGTGGATCCCGCGTGAGTTTTTCTAGGGAGAATTTATCATTATCTAGTTTTCCTGAAAACTGAACATTAATTCGAGGAAGACGTTTTTTATCTAAATAAGCAAGATAACTTTTTAGCAATCGTTATCGACTTCGAAGATTTTTCAAATTAAAATTTACACTTTCCGATTGATTATCACTGTACCTATCGAGAAAATGAATTGTGTTATCTTTTCATTGAATAAGAGTCATTTTCGGAATGAATCAACTCATAGTCTGATAATTTTTTTGAGAAGGTGCAACAAAAAGCACCTTAAAGCTACAAATAAAAAAATGTTAGTCAAGAATTTTCAACGAAAAAATTGTATTCAAAATTCAAGTTAATTATGAACATGTGAGTAGAAATTTTCAAAATTTATTATCAAAACATTTAAAACCAGTCACCTATACCAATATATTTTTCTGTAAAAAATTTTTTGCAAAAAAAATCGTATCCAGGTCACTTACATTTAAATAATCAGAAGATCCATTTCGATAAACCACGTATAAATATAAAGTAAGCATACCTACTTACAACAAATCGACGTATCCCAATTATTCAAAATCCACATTCATTATACAAAACATAAACAATGGCAATTTATTCTCACTCACCGTTCACCGCGAACAGACAAAATTCACAATTCAAGCCGTTCAAGGACTTACCTGCGAACAGAATAAAAATAAAATATTCATAAATAATGATAAACATACATCGGCGTCATAAAAATACTTGTCGATAGTCAACTATTCCATATCTCGATTATCTAAAATACTTATTCCGTAACGTAGTCACTCATTAGTCATATAAATTACGCAAATATAACCTCAAATACTCGTATAATAGATATTCAGCTTTGCTATCTTCATTTTTCATCCAAATCCAACAGAAAAATATGATTACTTGAGGAATATTTATAAAGGGTGTACTAAAAGTATTATCAGTTGACCTCATATCATATCTCCATTTTTCAGCGAAAAAAATAGGACAGATAATTTAAATTTTTTTTAAATAAATTTCAAAGGTTTTGGAGAAGGCAGAGGAGATACTGGTGATTCAGAATGGCTCAAAAAAGTTGAGAAGACTTTTCTGATCAAGGTAAAATTTTCAGAATTTATCATACAAATTATAAGTCTCAATTTGAAGAAAAAAAAAATAGTGGAGTATGAATCAAGTGAATTTTGAGACTAATTCCTGCCTTCTGGTTCGACTGATTCCGAAAAATTCCATTCAATGGAAAAAATGTGGAACTTTCAGAATCAATTAATTCTAAAATTATTTATTTATTTTTCTATTACATATTTTATTTCGAACGATACCTAGGTATAGAAATACTTAAGCTGCAAAGCTCCATCTCATGATTCTCGATTTCACAAAAAAAAAGAAGAAAAAAGAAGTCCATCACATTACGACACATTGATCGACACCTCATTGCATCTTTCCATCTAAATTTTCAATCTCGGCGAAAAAATTTCCTACTAGATCGAATAAAAAACAAACACCAGGCTATTTCGAAATCGAAATAGGAAAAAACAATATAACTCGTTATTTAATACAATTTCTTCGTCATTTTCTCCATTTTATGACACATGTCGTTTAAATTTGACACAAAAATAAGATAATACAAATAGTACGTTCGAATCGTGACAAGTGCGCATAAAAAAATACACAGCGTATCTCTCTATACCTTTACCTAACAATTGGCAGAAGGAGGAATGTGGGGTATGGGTCACAGAGACAACAGAGGTAGAAAAAACAATCAAAAAAGTAAACTCTCCAACAGTTCACATATAAAATTACACACCGACGGATTTATCATTTAAGCTTATCGGGGTAAAAATATCGCAGGCGAAAGAATCGAATAGACCGAAACGATTTATGGCTTTGCAATAACGTTCGTACCTTTATAGAATATAAACAAAAATTCGGTAAGGTAAGAATAAAAAAAGGAAAAACGAAAGAAAAATCATAAAATCGAGTATTTAGGAGTCAACCTGTCGTATTTCGAATCACTTGTCGAATTGATTCGCTTTTCGAGTAAATTTATGGCTCAATTTCAAAACACGTTTTGTACGTAGTCGGTTTCATTCAACGTAGGTACTCGTACGTAATTGATTCTCATCGTTACAAGATTTCGGTCGTCGATAAAATATTACCCTCTTTTTTTCGAAGCAAATCTGTTCCATAGCTATAAGGCGTTAAGTTAGCATAATAATTAAGAAGCGTTTTTTTAATTAATCGATTTTTAATCGAAATCGAATTGATTATAATTTTTGTTCATTTTTCATTCGCAACGTGAACAGGAACACCGCAGCAGGGCTTGTCAAGGCACCCTGAATGAGGATATAAATACGAGTATTATTTTTCATAAACCGCATCTCATCTCAAGTAACGGACTTCTGGGGAATGGGGGAATAAAGCTTTTAAAATTAGCCAAATTGAAATATGTAGGTTTAGGTATACCAGCGAGCGAAGCCAGAGGGTAAATTTTCGGTTAATTTTATTCGCACGAGAACATTCTTTTGATCTATTCGTTTCGTGTATACGTTTGTATATATGGGAAGTTCATTTCACGAATTAAAGTTCCTCTTGGGAAATATACCGGCGAATGAACCCTCCTTCTCTCCCCCTCTTCATTGCGAGAGGTACAGGTACAGCTACGGAGTGTATTGTATTCGCGGTTTCGTTACCTTTATTATTAAATCCTGTGTACGTTAAAAATGCAAAATTGAAATATATTACGTCGCTTCACATTTTCTGAAAAAAAATTCACCACGATGGCCATCCTCCGTTCTCACTATTATAACAAACAAATTCACCCCGGGGGGGAGGGGGGAGACCACTTCAGCGACCATAAAATAAAATTGTGTACAAATCTATTTCAAAACAGATAAGTCTTCACCTCTTCAGAAGAAATCTGAAATCGATTTACTCAAAAATATTTCAAAAATTCATCAAAAATCATTCCAAGTTGTTCAGAAACTCACTCAAAATAATCAGCGAAAAATTCATAAAAAAATCGATCGATCAAAAATATCAATTTTCAAAAGATCGACCAACTTTTTCCAAACAAAACACAGCTGAATTTGAAAAAATTAATCACTCGTTACGACCAAAATCGAAAATAAAAAATCAATAAACAGATCGTTTTTTGAGGGGAAAAAAATTTGCTTACTTTTTTGCCAAACTAAAACGGAGATGAAACAAAACAATGGAAAATTTCGACTATGATCGATCAAATGAGATTAAAAATCAGAAATGAATCAGTTTATAGGTTCGATTGATCGACTTTCAGTCATGATCAATTTTTGATTGAGAAGTCCACTTTGAGGCTAAGAGTGATTTTTCATTTGAAACATTTTTGATCATATCAAAAATCGCAAATGAATCGAATTTTTGCATTCGATTAATCGATTTTCGGCCACGGTCGATTTTGATCAGATCAAATGAGGCTAAATTGATTTCCATTGGGAACATGATAAATAAATCGATTCTGAGATTCGATTAATCGATTTTTAGTTATGATTGTTTTTTTATTGAAATTATCGTCTTTTAATGGGTAAATTGATTTTCATCTGGATCATGATCAATCATAGGATCAAAATTCGAAAATAAATCAATTTTGTTGGGTTCGATTAATCGATTGTTAGCCATAATCGGTTTCTGATACGAAAATATAGGTATTTTTGAAGCCAAACTGATTTCTCATTTGAAACAACAGAAAATTACGAATAAATCGATTTCGAAGCCCGATTTATCGATTTTCCATCGTGATCGATTTTCGATCGGACATCCAGTTTTGAGGTTACATAGATTTATAATTTCAAACATGATCGATCTGACGGGACAGAAAAATTCAAATGAATCGATTCTGGAATTCGATTAATCGATTTCGAAATTCGATTATGATCGGTTTTTTAATGGGAACCATAATTTTAAGGCTAAATTGATTTTTCATATCGAACATCGATCGTATGAGATCGAAAATTGCAAATTAATCGATTTCGAGGTTCGATTGATCGATTTTAAATTATAAGTGATTTTTGATGGGCAGGTCTAGACTGAAACGTTAATATTTCGCTATTTAAAATTTTTGAAGGCACTATACGTAAAAAAAATGGAAAAAAATCAGTGAAAGCTTATACAGCTTATTGGGAAAAGACACATCTATGAAAGTTCTCGAAGGTATAGGTCTAGGTACATATTAATCTAGCCCATCATTAGGAATAAAGTTTATTTTTTAAAAAAAATATTTCTATATTTTCCTCTTAATTTTGTCAATCAGTGATGGGTCATTCCATATCAATTCAACAAGATTTCTGCAGAAGCTTTTCCGATTTTGCAAGATTTTTTTACGATATTATGTCACCACACTAACTCTATGGACAACTTCCTTCATTCTCCCCGGGTACACTTCGAACATAGGATTTTGCCTAAATATACCTACTCAAGGGAGGATATGTCACACACAATATGGACATTTGATTACAAGTGTGAGCAACGTTCTTACCCAACAAAGACGTAAACCGGTTTCGTACAGGTACGATTGAATCGTAATGTAAGGTACACATGGAAACCAAGCTCGTATTTAAGAATACAACAAGGTTATACGATTAAAAGTAAAAGCGATCTTTTATGTGTGTGGACCAGAGCAAACAGAGTCATCGAGAGAAACGGAAAACGAGAGACGAGAGGTTATGTACCTTTATCTACTCCAGCGAGAAAATGAGAAGAAAAAAGTACGATTCGATGTACGACACACGAGTGTTTAAGAAATACCTCTTAAAGGTTGGTCTCACTCTTGGTATCTGTTCGTTTCCGGTACTTGGTTTTGCTATCATGGGTCGCGAGCCATTACATAGGCGCGTCGTTTAGGTGACGAGAATGAGATGAAAATTGGTCAAGCGGAAGCGAGACAATAGCAAATCAATGACACGTACTTCTCCAATGCTGCAGCTACCTCGCCCACGAAATTTTTCTCTATTTTTTTTCGCTTCGAGACAATGTTTTGCGCGGTGCATCGTCCTTTTGACGAGGAAACGAACCTAATCCAACGAAGACATAACGGTCGATCGGCCGTGAAAAATGATGCCGATGGCGTTGGCGAATCTAACTAAAGGATGTAATGAATATATCGGATACACGCAGCATGCTCAGTACTTACTTTGGGACAGAATGTAAGACGATGGCGGTATCCGATGAAGCAATATCTTTATAGGTACACATACTCGTACTCGTATGTATTATGAAAGTGTGTTAAAATGTACATTACACCGGCTTCGTTCGTCGCTGAGAAGGCGTCCGATATGACACTTTTACCTTCATTTTTTATAATATAATACATTGATATATACCTATACGTGAAGTATCGCTCATATATGTATGTAGGTACGACGACGACGTGCCAATGATTGCGAGAGACTGCCGCCGCGTACAAAAACCATGATGTAACAATACGAGCAACGAATGAGCCAAGAAATTCCTTATGTCATCTGAGCTACAAGCGAGAAAATAATTCCACATGGCGGATTCGGAAAATTCTCAGATATGTGTCGTTTAGGTATATACTCGTACGATGGCTGCTGAGTGCTGAGCACTGGGCTGAAATAAAGGCGGTTTCATTTGTCCAGCGGTGTTCGTGACTTGTCATATTTCCGCGACGAAGATGGATAACCAACCGCTGACCACATAATCGAAACGTAGGTATGCGTAGCTGAAAACTTCGTCGAAAGGTGAAAAATAGCTAAGTACATTTAGCCGATGGTTAACTATTCAGTATAGGGTCTCAGTTGTTGAAAAACGATTTTATTCTAGATTCTTTTATGCTGTAAAATTCCTCCATACTAATAAAATTTCAGAAAAAATCATTCGAAATCCATTTGAATAGTTTTTTAACCAAATTTTCAAGATACTCGTACTTCTCATTATTATGTGGGTGGCAATATCTAACCAATTTTTCAGCTATTTTTAAAGAATTTCTGGTCAACTTGGATAGGTTTTCATCAATTTTGATCATTTTTGCGATATTTGTAGTGTTCTTACGATAGGTACGTACGTGTCTGTCTCTTAAATTTCATTTTAGTTCATGATAAATCCTACCGATTTTAATCTGCAGGTTTTTTTAAAATTCAAAAATAATTTTGAGATATTTTTTCATCAATTTGTGCAATTAGGTACTTAAGTACATACTTGTAAGATTTAATCAATTTTTTGCCATTTGCAATGAATTTCTAAGAAACCAGCTGTTTCAATGTTAAATTTCAGTTTTTTTCATTTTTTAAAACCATTTTCACTTTTTTCAATTTTACTTCGATTTGTGATAAATTCTGACATTTTGGCCAATTTTCCATTAATTTTTACGAAATTTTGTCAATTTTATTATCTACTCAATTTTTGAACTTTTTGCAAAATTTCAGCATTTTTTCAACCTTAAAAGCAATTTTGCATTATTTTACACTATTTTTCAATTTTGTTTCAATTTGTAAAAGTTTGCCCTTTTTTCCATTAAAAAAAAAATAAATTTCAAGGAATTGTATAAACTGCCAATTTCAATAAATTTCTCGGTTTCAATGGTTATTTTATTGAATTTTAGAGTTTTTTTCAACTTTTAAAATCGTTTTTGCAACATCGTCAATACGTCAATACGTTACTCCATTTTTAACAGTTTTTCAAAATTTTGGGAACACCTCCTTGATCAATTTTTAAGCCATTTTTAATAAATTTTCTAATTTTGATGGCTGTTGAGTAGAATTTTAGCTTTATTTTAGGAACACCTCCTCGATCAATTTTTATGCCATTTTTAATAAATTTTCTAATTTTGATGGTTGTTGAGGAGAATTTTAGCTTTATTGCTCAATCTTGGTAATTTCTGTAAGACTTCGCCACTTTTTTCGACTTTTAAATCAATTTTAGCGTTATTTTATGTAGGTGCATTTAGACATGATTTTTATAACAATTTTCAAATAATTTCAGCAAAGGAGGAGTATCGATAAGGCCATTTTTTGGCACAAGACAGTTATCGACTCGACCACTCTTAAAACGTTGTAATTAATGTCCCAAATACGAATCTGTGGTTAGTTAACCTAAAATGACCATTTTTTTGGTTCCAGGGGTCCCCAAAGTTATGAATAACAAATTTTTTCAGGAACCACTGAATACTATTTAAAAATTTTTTTTAACGTAAATTATCTGTTTGAACCCGATAAGCATTTATGCGAGGAAATTTTCCTATTTTCGACCCTCGGATGCAAAAATTAAGGGGAGGGGGTTGATTTTTGGAAAATTTTGGAACCACCAAAAGCTTCTTACAGTTTATTAGTATCTGAAAGACCTCCAAACTGCCAAATTTTGAGCTCAATAAAATTTCCCGCTGGTACTCAAAAATCCAATTTTCCAAATTTTTATAATTTTCGATATTTTGGGAACCCTTGGAACACTAGAAATCTGCGATTTGCGCCAAACGCAACATTTTTGAGGTATGTATAATTATATTCATTTATCTAGATGAAAAAGTTTAATTAAGCTTCCTGTATGTTCGTAATTTTGAACGCTTTTTACAGAGCCCTACAATTTAGGCACCCCCTAAAAAATGTGTTTATGCATATTTTTTCAAATTAATTGAAGAATTTACATTTGAAACACACTATAGCAAGTGCTCGATAATTTCATTTGATTTTTTCTGTAATTTTTTAATATTTGAGCTTTTAGCAATACTTTAGTAAAATTTTGCGTTATTCATCCTCTTTTGATGACATTTCATCAAATTTTCTATTGAAAAAAAAACCACGTAAATTTTCGCCAAGTATTTTCCATACCTAGCTTTCAAGCAACCCACACGCTGAAATAACAATATTTTGTATAAGAATGCATTGTTTTAATTGGCTTTTAATCCCGTTCAAAGGAAACCCATACAAGTTGACTTTTATAAATGTCAACTAGAGGTATTATCATCGTTTTCAGACGAGAAGTTATTTACCCACCTACAGGTGTACTCTTTAGGGTATCGAGAATTCGAAAATTCAATAAGAATGATTTTCATAGAGGGATTTTGTACACGAAGAAAGGTCACAAGAAGAATTACTCGAGTGAAAAAAAAAGTAGGGAGTAGTGAATCATTATAGTAACATAGTCAGCAGTGCCAATAAAAATGGTTCACGTCGTCATTGCCTCCCTTTTACCCTTACATCATGGTCTGTTTGGTTCATAATTGGATTATCGATTAATCAGACTATGATATTAATTTCTGCGGATAAAATATGATTCGAAATAAATTTTGAGGAAACCTATATTCTCAATAGTGGATTCGTTTTGAAATTAATAATACTTGATAAAAAATATTGAAGTCATCTCACAGATAATTACAAAATTTTATCGCTAGCTTTTCACCGAATTTTGAAAAAAGTTGGAAAATCAACCCATAAGAGCAACACAGCAGACAGGGAAAATTCGCTATAAAAAATTTTCAAAAACTTCCATCACTGTTCTCTAATGAAAGATACTTAAACGATGTTGTCATTTACTACCACATCATAATTTTGAATTTGAAATCCATCACTTACAATTTAAGCAGAATTAGGTAAGTACAATGTTATCTGAATTCATTTCGATACTTCTCACGCATTCGGTGTAATTTCGAATTACACGATCACATCTTAACGCAATAATCCGCAAATTGAACCAAACAGAATAACATCCAACACATTACACAAACCAACCACCACGTTTCCTCGTCTGCGTTAAATTAATCGCCAAAGACATTTACCGATTTCCACCCTTCGTCTTATAGCTTCGCCTCGAAACCAGGTCAAAATCTGCATTTAGCATTTCTCATATCGTAATATAATCATTACAATAGATGCGTTCATCGGATGATAGGTAGCTGGGTAGGGTAGGTACCTCACCGAGTGATTTTTTTCCTCGTATTTTTTTTGTCTCACCGCAACCATACCCATTAAAACAATACCACTTGGTTCGAATCACTCGGTGTAGTTGGCAATTAAGACTCCTCTCTTCCGCGTTCGCCATCATCGTGACGCTTTGAAACCGCGTATAACGACACTAAATCTACGAGAGGTCAAGCAACCCGATCCTTAGGGGATGGTCTCATCATATACCCAGATTTAAAAGCCAATTAAGCGATAACTTCTCGAGTACGAGACGAGAAGGTATCGGTATATAGCTGCGGCGAATACCGCGATTTATTAGCGAGAAAAAAAGCACGTAGCGTTTTTTGCTGAATGTATAATGAACAAGGTGTAAGTTAGGTACAGCTACAGCATCCGCAGCGGTGTATATACGACGCCAAGTGGTTCTGCTGCTAGTGGTAGGTAGGTAGGTATCTCTACAATACTTCAAATGCTCCACATAGACGACTTTTTAAGAGTGAAAATTTCTTTTACTTTTAAATCCATTAGAGAGAGCTTTTAATTCAACGCCGTACCAGGCCATTTCTCCACGTACATACAATCTCATTTGGTTAATCTTGCGCGAAAAAAAAACCACCACGTTAACCTAAATCTCGTCTCTATGTTAAGTATAAGTATACGTACATCTCCTTAGGCGGTTTGTGCTTTTTCCTACATGGTAATTCGGGTATAATATCTTTATAAAATAGCACGTTAAAACTTCTCACCAGTATCTTTCACATACGCACGAAACGTATCCTATAACTGAAAAAAAAGTTTTTTTTCCATTACCTACTCCTATATTCTGTGTGTAGGAAAAATCAACGTTGGTTTTTGCATATTTCTCTCTCTCTCTCGCCTCTTCTTCTTCTTCTCCTCGATACACGAATAGATACCTGCGTGTATATTTTTGTGCTCGTATGTATAGCGTTCGAAAAGCTCTACTTTTACGTTTTATTATCGTTCGCAGCTATGAAATGTCATCGCGAATGGGCATTTTTTTTTTATTACATCGGTGCACGCTTATAATAGCTATATGGCATTTGCTTTTGAAATGTTCGCCTAATTTTCACGCCATATGGTATCGTTCCATTTCGCGAGCGTGGTTTTAACTTTGAGCATTGCTATAACATCCTCTCTCACACCGCGTATCTCTCTTTCTATCCTTATATTATGTACCATAGATAGGCCAGAGCAAATAAATACGAACTTTTGTCTAATAAAAGTTTTGCACTTTGCATTGATTTCCAGTAAAGTACGAAATGATAATCATTTGAGGTGTAAACTTTCCAATATCCGTATCATATACGAATAATAAGGATGAAGTCAGCATAGTTTCAATAAAATTCAAGGTTATGCAGTTACAATTATGACTAATCGAACACATCACACACGTAGGTAAAAATTCTCATAGTCAGATGCACATTTTTATGCATATTTTTCTACGTACACGTAATACTTTTTGTAAACCGGTAATGGCAAAAATACATATCATTGAAAGTTAAGTCATATTAATCGAAGAGCTCCTACGCCATGGCTGACAAACGCGGGTAGAAGATGAAACATACGATAATCAATTTCCGTTTACATTACCACCGTTTAAAATTTGACTTACTGAATAATAATGGTTATGGTTTCTACATTATGATGTATTGTTATTTCATAGAATTGGAAAATGATATCAATGTACATATGTTTGATAAAAATGAGGGGAATCCCATCAAGTAAATATTCGCATTATTTTTTACAGTTCGAAATGAAAATTTTCAAAAGCTTGAATTGAAATGAAAAGATACGAATTTCAATCAGTAGGGTCTTAAATAATAGGAAGATATATACAATTTACTCACTCAAGCTACTGAAAATGATTTTATGATTAATTCTTCAGATTTTATTACCAAAAAAATTAAAAATCGCACGGTGCCCATTTTTATTTTCTTTTTATGAATTTGCGAAAAAAAACAACAACAACAAATTTTCTTGGAAGAGCATATCATTTGCAATTTCACTTCCCACAAAATTCCATGTTAGGTAACCTTTGGTCCCCAAATTTTGAAAAATAACTTTTGAGAAATATCCAAATCGTTTGCTCAGCATTTTTAACAAATATGATTAGGAATGAAATTTCATTTTAAAAGAGTCACATATAAAAGTTGTTTTTTCAAGACCCCAGGATTTTTGAGACCACTGAGCAGAAGTGGGAGAAGGATGAAGAGGGGGGAGGGGAGGGTAAAAAGCCCTGAAAATTTTGAAAAGTAATATTTCAATACTTTTTAGATATTTTTGGCATCTCACTGATTTTACGACCAAAACTTTTTACAATAATAAGTACTTAAGCAGCAAACCTCAGAGAATAACTTTGATTTCACGAGGCCTTTTTGAAGAGCGAAAATTCGTCCGATTTGACAATTTTTTGGCTAAAAAATTGATATAAATAAATAACCTGGAGATAGGTAAAAATATGTAGGACCCAAGATGAGTTGAGAAACAGGTGAAGGGTTCTGAAATGTCCCAAAATTTAATTTCGTTGCCACTTAGAGGTCGCAAGTTTTAAAAAGATTGTACGGCAGCTCAAAAATGTTTCAAAAAATTAGGGAGGATTTAAACCTCCAACAGCCCATTTCTGCTAATCAAAGTATTTATTTCAAAAGGTATAGGTACAAATTAAGGTTTCCTGAACCAAGCAAATTTTCTTGGTTTCATGGTATCTAACGGAATTTTTTTTTGAAAAAATCACTACTTTTTTCACTGTCTTTTTTCAACCAAATTTTAGAAAGCTCTCCACTCGACATCCCCCCTTGCCACACACACAAATTAACGAAGTCAAATTTTTCACAGGGAAATTTTTTTAAAAAATGAAATTGGAAGAAAAATTTTTCATTTTTTTACTACTTTTTCACTAATTTTACCACCAATTTTTAAAATCACTACATTATCCCTACTTTCACTACCTGTTAGATACTCTTGGGTTTCAAAAATTTCGGAAGACACCATGTCATCAAATTCATTTTTAGAGTTAAGATTGTCAATCCGCACAAAAAAATTTTTTAAATGAAGGAAAAACTGTTTTTAAGAATTTTGGGGCACTCACTATGAACAGATCTGTATTCTGGAAACAGATCTGTTTACTTTGAAAGGAGGCTTTTCTTGTTGAAAAATCTGTTCGAAGTGAAGAAGGTAAACAAACATGGAACCTGGAGACAGATTTGTTCATCTACTTCAAATTGTAGTTGAAAAATCTGCTAAAAATGACGTAAACAAATCTGCATCTTGGATACAGATCTGCGCTCACTTTAAAATGAGGTGTTCTTTTCAATAAACAAATTTGTAATATAGAGACAAATCAGTTTACTTGCCTTAAAATGAGATTTTTTAACGTTGAAAAATTGGCTTAAAATTAATTAAACAAATCTGCAACTTGAAGACACATCTGCATACTTCAAATTGAGCTCGCAGAAATTTGCTCAAAATAAATAATTTAAAAAACGTGTAACCTGATATATGTAGAAATAGATGGGTTTACATCAAATTAGGAGGATGTTGGTTTTTTTTTTAAATCTGCTTAAAATGAAGTGAATATATCTACTTATATACCTACCTCAGTAATCTGCAGAAAAATCCGTATTAATTTCAAGATCCGTACAACCGAATAATTATTCAACTACCTATCAACTTTTATTTTTTAGCCAGGAAATTCTTCAATTATGGGAATGTTTACGGCTCTCAAAAAATAATGGGAAATCATCCTCTACAAATGGATCTCACGATTTTGAATTTTGAAAAATCTAATTTTTTGGGCAAAAATGAACCAATTTTGCGATCTACAGCGATGAAATTCTGAAAAAAAATATTTTTTGAAGTTTTCGGGGGGAGGGGCGAAATTTTTTGGATTTTCTCGGTTTTCCAGAAACTAGACATCCCGCTGAAAAATATATCAAATCCGGTTCTCATACTCGCAAAATGTAGGTACAGAAACTCAAATTGCATCTGAGAGGGAAGAAGTGATTTTCAAGGCAAAGTTATCTGCTGTGTTCGAAAATAGTCCAACTTTAGGAATGAATAATTGTTTCTACCTTCTTTACCTCAGAGTCTCAAATTCATAACTTCCAATCAAAAAAAATGAATTTGATGATGATTGAAATTTTTTTACCACAAAATACTTATACCTAATATAATTCAACTTTCCTTTAAAGTTGTAAAAAACCCACCACATCAACGACAGACTATCAACTTCTCAATTTTTGATCCACTTCTAAAATATAATTTTTCCCTCGATAACGGAAAAAGAAAATTAAAAAACTACCCCTAATTACACTTTTAAAAGTTAAAAAAAAACCACCCGACCCGGGCAACCCATTTCGCCATGAACTCCAACCAAACCAACGTACTTATGTATTTCAACCGACTGCGGTATAATACTGCGACGATTCGGTCGACAAATCACGTCCCAGTTGGAGAAAATTTTCAACCCATCGAGTCTGTAAAATTGAAAGAAATTACCCGGCAAAACAGGCGTCGTGAGGTGAATTGAAAACTCGAGCCAGGAGTTTTTCGCCTTAGTCGAGTACTTAACATTCCGGGACAAATGTTTATTTAAGCGAGTTAGCGAGTTACGTAGAATTGTTTAAAGAAGTGAAATTTCAATAAAGTTTTTAGGTACGTTACGTATATACGAGTACTAACATGATGTGGTAGGTAGGATGCAAGGTAGGTATTTGCCACCAGCCACCACCGCTGAACTCGCATAATACATATGTAGAGAGAGTACTCCCTATGTCAAAGTTAGCATGTAAATTTTACTCGACACTATGTCCCTAATGGCGATGTATTCGCGTGTAAATGCTACCACGCCGTCGTCGTCGTCATCGTCGTATATACTCGTACCAAACTTGAAGCTGAAGTCGTATGCGTTGGCAAGTTTGAGTATACTATAAATGCGATTAGTATACTGTGGAGGGTGCCATATCGTGCGTATAAGTTGAAGGTTACCTGTATGCTCTTATGACGAAATTCTACGTTTAGTTTTAACGCGCGTAGGTGCTGATGGTTGCAAAAAAAAAAACACTAGTCATATACTGGGCTCGAGTCTCATTTATAAATGTTTGTTTTGCTGTTTGAGAAGACAACTTAAACTCGAATCAGTTAGAGGAGAGTTTTAGTCGACGAGTAACAAACTTTGTGACCCTATAATTACGTACATCGGTTACAAACTTGACAATTTTATTAGTAGGGTATTCAAAGTTTCAAATGACGTCACCGGGCTTCTAAATATTTAAATACTACCTACCTGGTTGATTATACTTAGGTATATCCAGTTGATAACATTTTTGCCAACTAACAACTTTTTGGACAAGCCGATACGTACTCGAGGAGGCAAACGAGCTTTTGATGAGGTAAATCAGGATCGAATTTAGTAGGTTCTTTAATAAGGGAGGCAGTGGAACGTTGTGTGAAGTTATTTTGCGGATATTCAACATTTAGATCCAGGAATCATAGAAAAATTTAAAAGGAAAAAATGTCTTTTCAGAATGAGATGCAGATCGTCAATTCAGTATTGATTAGAGGTGAATCAAAAATTCAGTTATTTCAATTCCAAACAAGAAAAAAATTTACAGAGTGGAAAATATTTTTGAAATTTTCTAAAGTTTTTGAGTCATATTTCAATTCTGTTTAGTGGGAAATGGAGGAAATTTTTAATATGTACCTAAGTCACAACCTACGTGACTCAAATTGTCTCAGTGGCATGGCCAAAATTTTTCAAGGGGGAGAGCAACAACGTTTATAGGCACTTGATTATGAAATCTTAAAATTTGAAACTAATTTTCTAGAAATCCTCCATAGGTAGGTATTATACGTACCTACGATTTTTATAGAAATGAAAACGAATTTTGTCAAGGTGTTGATATAAATTTTTTGGAGGTGATTTAAAATAAATTTTTCTAAAGTCATTTAGAATTGAATTTTTTTATTAGGACTTCAAATGAGTTTTTCAGTGTTAATTTCTAACAAATTTTTTAAGAAAAGAATTTTTTCGTGATGATTTCAAATAAATTTTTCATGGTGACTTTTAATACATATGGAGTTTTTCTGTAGCGATTTAGTTTAGAATTTTTTTTTGAGATGATTAATAATTCAAATAAATTCTTTTGCGTTGATTTGAATTTAATTTTTAAAATTTAGTTCAAGATTTTTTTGATGATGATTTCGATTTTGAATGAATTTTTCAGCAGCGATTTAGGTTAAATTGTTTGGCAGTTATTTTGAATTTCATTTTTAGTTTGAGAAAAAATTTTCTATGGTGATCTGATATCGAATGCATTTTTTCTGATTTTCCCTACTCAGTAAGTATTTTATTTTCAACTTTGAACCTCGTTTCCTCAACTTGCATACCTTCAAATTGAAATCTAATTTTTCCAATACCAAGCGAAAAAAAATGAATTAAGGGCTTTCAAGAGCAGGGACCTGCTTACATGCACCAAAAAAACGACATTTGCAGGTCTAAAATTTCATTTTTTGATTTTGTAAAAATTCAAATTTGTCCGGATTTCTATGAAAAATTCAGAATTTTATATAGGTAGGTAATTGAGGTAAATACTTAAACACGGTCACTAGTAAATTCCTCAAAATCAAAGACAAGACTTTTGTACGTAGTACGTTTTCAAAATTTTTGGTGATTCTTGCACATAATGTTTCTTAGATATGTTCCCTCCACCCTTAACAAAATGCATACTCAAGATTGGAAAGTATTTTTCAGATCCTCTCTCTTTCTTTGAGAAAACATTCTCAATATTTGGAGACTTTTTTGGGTAGGTATTCATTTCTGCTCAGTTCTATTCCGTAAAAGTAGAGGTAGTCTACGTAAGGGTGGGTCGCGAAAAAAAAGTCGTAAGATTTTGACTAAATTCAGTGGAGATCTTCACTTTGAGTTGAAAGTCACTCGGAAAAATTTTCACTCCGGAGATGCTTCTCGAAGAGAGAAATGGGTTCTCAAAGAGGGAGCATTTTCAAAAAAATCGCCAAAATCGTGATTTTTTCTCTCTACCGCTTACCCTTGGGATTCTGCGCCGACCTAAGTCATTGATATCAAAATCCAAGACCACTTTTAGGATTCTACTGGGTGGTTAAAAATTTGCAAATTACTTATTTTTGCATAAATTTGAGTTTTGAAAATTTTTTCCTCTCAAATATATCACATTTATTAAGCCAAAACATTGAAAAATATAGTTTCTAAAACTGATAAAATATTTTTGAACGTAGTGGTGCAGATTTTTTGGTCATAGCAAATTTCAAAAAATTGAGAAAAATGGCCAAAAATTTATTAATTTTTTCGGTCTTATTAGATTTGCAACAATAACACAAAAATAAGCATACCAAAATATTCCTTCAGTTTCAGAAATGATATCTTTCGATGTTGAGGCTTATGAAATACCTATTCCGGAAGAAAAAATTTACAAAACAAAAATTTACCCAAAATCAAGCAATTTGAAAACTTCTAATCCCTCTTTAGAACCCTTAAAAAGGTCTTGGATTTTGATCGTAATGGCCTAGGTGGATGCAAAATCTCAAAACCTGTCTTCTGGAACTGGTCCATTTTTCCCAAACAGGTGGTGAAAGGGCTGGAACGAAAAAAAACCACAATTCTTTTTCAAAAATACCCCCCCCCTCCTTGAGAACCTGTATTACTCTCTAGGAGCACCTTCAGAGCTGAAATTTTGTCTGAGGGACTTTCAACTCAAAATGAAGGTTTCCAATAAATTTGGTCAAAATTCCCCAACTTTTTTTCAATTAAGCTTTCTAAATTTCGCTTGAAACATCTCAACAAGTCAAAAATAATCTACTAGATAAAATAATCACATTTTTCTGTTGAAAAAATCTCAACTATTACACTTTTGTGACAGAATTCTGGTTTCTGCCAAAAAACAGATTTCGAGGAGAATTTTGTTTATGAGACTTTTTGAGCAAAATTAGAACGCTCAATTTTATCGCAAATTTTTCTTATTCTCGGTTCTGATCCATCATTCAACAAAATCTCCAAATTTAACATCGATCCAATTCCCTCCTCCCCTTCATCCAGCCAAGAAAACCCAATTTCCAAATTGTAACATCGTAGGCATGCA
Source organism: Planococcus citri (assembly GCF_950023065.1). Classification (NCBI taxonomy): domain Eukaryota; kingdom Metazoa; phylum Arthropoda; class Insecta; order Hemiptera; family Pseudococcidae; genus Planococcus; species Planococcus citri. The sequence continues at coordinate 58,667,874 of NC_088677.1, read as the reverse complement.
ACATTAATCAACGAATCTAAAAAATTGCCACCATCACTACTGGACACATAACGAGCAAAATTCCAAATAAATTCGCCCTACAGGTAAACTTCGACCCAGTTACCTATCCAGAAACCTTGGTTGGTAAATTAAAATTTCGTTAAGTTGGTTCGATGGTTGGAAAAAGGGCACTACTACTGAGACACACACGTGCTTATTCGCGAACCTCTAATAGCAGATGTTCCATCGAGTTGCGCCGCGAGTTAAATTAGCAACATTTGTTATACCGGCTGCGTAATTAAACGTAGCTTAAATACACGTACGTGAGAGCGTCTTTCTATGGTATACTATACGATCCACTGCCACTTGAACTACCTGCTATAGCGATAGAACACAAGGAATAGATCGTGCCACAGGTAGTTCAACCCTTTGGAGAGCGAGCAACCAACGGAGAGAGATGGAGAATTAAAACCTCACCGGTAAATCTATCACCGCTGAGGGTATTTTCAATTTAACCTCTTTGAATTTACGACCTTATTCGCGTTTTAAAATTACTTTAAGAAAAATATACCTCACTAACTTTACAGAAGCGAATAATTACCGAGCAGCTAAAAGCCAAGAAAAACAACGTAACGTCGAATTTCGTTGATGAAATTTTCGGCAAGCAAAGCGATTACTTTGTGGAATTACGCCGGTTGTAATTTATATGGGCGCTTTAACTTTGCACCGTTGTTGCTGCTCCACAATGGTTGGTGGAGCCTTTTTGTCGTCGTTGATTTTCTTCGTATACTTATTCGCTATATTCGCGATCGTCGCCACGCGAAATTAATTTTATTTAATGAGAAAAACGACCAACTCCAAACAAAAACGCCCGCGCCTGCTAAAGACGACGAGTACCTACCTTTTTCTTACTCTTAGCGTAGGAATTCTTCGCCATTGTTTATCGTTTCTTTCGTCGCGCTTCCAGATACCTTACTTTACTTACTTTTTGATGATATTCTTAGCATAATGAGAAAAACACTGAACTGAGAGTCTTAGTCGTTTTTTTTTTTTCATTCTTCGAGTCGAGGAGAGTGACGTAATTTAAACGTTAAAGTTTATCTGCGCTGTGTTTTCTTTGATTTCACCTCTCAGTTCACCTCTCATTCGAGTAGGAATTAACAACAAACAAAGCACGATGAGAAGGTGAGGAAAACAGACCGATACAACCTCTTTGAAATAATTTAGCAATAGGCTGGGTGAAAAAATCCATCACTGATGCCACCTTAATCGAATATTAGACGAAAAATTTCCTATAGATATGGCTGAAGTTTCATTAAGGCCACGTAGGTAGGTACCTAAACAAAGCTCCAAACAGACCGTAGAATCGGTTCGCTTCTTCTACTGAGAGTAAATTCGTGTACGATTAATACCTCAGGCTATAGTTATGGCGAACGAAGATACGAAAATTACACTTTCCTTTTGTTTTCTTTAATAGCGCGTAATTTTAACTATGATTTAGCGGCAATGACGATGACGACGACGATGAAGAAGAAGGCTGAGGCGAGCATCCGTACGTGAAATCGTGCATTCGAATTTATTTTCACCCAGAATAGGTTTTTTCCGCCACAACAGCAACCAAAGTGAACGCAATGACTCGATTATTTCGCCACAACAACAACGAAAACACTACCGAGATATGCAAATGATTACGAGTGATTAAAATGATCAACGAGTACGGATTAACCGTTCTATTAATTCGCTTTTACCCAAACTGTCTGTATATATTTTCCTTTATCGTAAACCAGCACTTGGTTTTCGAGTTAAGTAATTAAATCGTAATCGATGTCAGAAAAAGGTTTGTGGGTAGTGAAAAAAATACGAGTACCTCAACCGCGAAACAAAACTCAGCCTAAGGCTGAAAAACCCACTTTAATTCGCCATCGTCGCGAAATTAACGGAGAAAATTTTCGATCCAAGAGTGTTTCAAAGACTTGATACAGAAAGCGTACGGTGAAAAAAAACACAACAAGGTAACCTGGAATTGAAACGAGAAAAGAAAGAAAATTCTAAACCATGAAAGAAATGCTTGAAAGAATTTGTAAAAAGTTAAAACTTCTATCGTGAGTCAAAACAATAATAGTTTTTCGTTGAATTTCTTTTTAAATTTTGAGACGATATTTTTTGCCATTTCATTTACAGCTTTTTTTTGTCTTCGAGGGCAACATCCGGATTGTCGTCAAGTTGTTATACGAGTATAATGGAAGGATAGGAAGGGAGGTAGAAAGCCATGCTAACAAAGGAGCTATTCGAGGTGTCCGGATTTCAAAAAGAGTATGTTCTGAAATTCCAGCTATGACCCTTTTCCCTACCCAATTTTTGATGCAGTTTGAAAAATTTTCAATTTCGATGGAACTATGGGAAGTAGAGACAACCGCCATCTTACCTTAAAAAGGAACCTTAAAATTAAAATCAACTCTTCGAACAAAAAAAAACTTCTTCGACAAGTTATACTCGACATTATGCCATTATGCCAGAAATCACCTCGTTATAATCAATTCCATCTTGCACTAAAAATTCACAATTCACATTTCATCATCATTAAATAAAATCCGGTACTAACAGGAAGTGCGGCGGCGGGTGGAGCATCTTCAGCATCGCATCGCATCGCCATAATTCTTGGCCCTTGATCCGAAAGTACCGAGTACCATTTGCAAGATCCATAGGTTGGCAAACCTCCCAGATTTCATTTAATCTTTAATAATTACATCACGATAAAACTTCGCTTCCTTATTACCGTTAATATCTCCATTTTAATAATTTCGTCGGCGGCCTTTAGCCTACTGCAGAGGTGGCGGGTTAGAGATCAAAAACATCGTATAATCTTGATTATAGCATGTACTACTAAACATCTTATGGCAGTACAATAATATTTTGGTACAAGTGAAATAATCCAGACCTGCGATACTTATTCTGTCAACGTGACGGTTCCAAATGGAAATGGAATTTGAATTTGCTAAAATTATAATTATTATAATGTGCCATTTGGTCGTATATTTTGCACTTTTAATTAATAATTATGCGTATTTCGGATAATTTGTGGCTACAGATTATGGATGATCTTGAAATTTATTTCCATAGACAGATCATTAGATCGGGGTTTTTAATTTTAGAAAACTAATTTTAATCGCTTCACACGACTTTGAAACAGATCCTCGTGGATGGGATTGAGTGTTTCACACATTCCATATTATTTTTGAGTGACTTTTTTTCGCATTTAATTTTTTAGCGAGTGAAATAATTACAAAAATTGTTAAAACATCTTACATTTAAAAAAATCAAACTGATTCGAAATTTTTGAAAATAGCAGTGAGAGGAAAATTTGTTTAATAAATCTGAAAATTACCTATAACAAAGTAGGTAGTCGAAGAAATAATTATCATAACACAGCTTAATAATTATTTAACAAATATTGCTCAAAAATTCCATGAAAATTACTGGAAAAAATTCATTAAATCTGCGTAAAAATAGGAGAAAATGACTTTGAAATTGGTAAATTACGTATTTAAAAAATTGCTAGAACGTGATAAAAATCGTTCAGAAAACAAAAAAAATCCAAAAAAATTGTTATAAAAATTGATCCAAAATTTCACGAAAATTGTTTAAACTTCAGAAAAACTTACGAGGGAACCTCCGTCAACTAGTCACCTCCAATTTGGCTAAAATTTTGTTCGCTCAAAGTTTATATCACCCACATCTCAGAACCAAATTTTCAGCTGCCGAAGTTGATTTTTCGAATTTTGGCGAATTTTTGAAATGTTTCTGAAATAACCCATTTTACCTACTGACAAGATTTTCATAAAAAAAATTGATAAGCCACGAGATGAAAATCTGAAATTAGTTTGGATACTAAAGTTGACACCTCGAATTGATTGAGATGGTTTTCAAGACGACCTGGAGCCTCCAGCAAAAGTTAAGTTTTTCTCCAGTACACTGGAATCGCTCCAGAAAACGATGTAATTAACTTTGGCAGCTGAAATTTTAATCCTACCATAAGTTCGATATTTTCAATCGATTAGGGCGATTAAATCGCCAAATGCGAAGTGACGAGTTCACACGGGGGTATTTTTTTTACAAGTTGAATATTCCACATTTTAAAAAAATTCCAGTACCGGGTACTTCTGGAGAAAACTATCAAAAACTTCGATTATACCCTAAAATCGACCCCTGAATCGATTGCAATCGAGTTCAAGAGGAACTAGAATCCCTAGCAAAGAATGAGGTTTTCTCCAGCACACTGGAAACACTCCAGAATGCGTTATTGTTAACTTCGGTTGCTGAAAATTTGATTTTGAGGTCTTTGTGACATGAACTTTCAGTGAGCCAAATTTCAGCTAAATCGGGGGTGACGAGTTAACGAGGTTCCTTTGTACGTTAAATTGCCACAAAAATTGAAAATATCGAATCACCGTTGATAATATCATTAAACTTTCGAAAAAATAATAAAAATTTGTACAAAGTGATTTAATACGAAAAATGAAAAATATTGTATACAGATCCTTATCCTTTGTCCTTTCCATTTAACGAAATTTCGGCCAATGAATTGACATATCGACGAGCGTTGTATTTCTTCGAGCAATTTATACAAAGGTCGCCTAAAGCCGAAAATTCCATCTTTTTTAATATCGAAAACGTGGCGAAATTTTGACATCGCATATCGCTTCGATAATTGAATTTGGAGAAAATCCTGTAATAACCTTTTTTTTTATCGCACGTGACGTTTCGCAATTCTCTTCGTCTCTATCCTCGCAAAGTTCGATTGTTCACGGTTGAAATTCCTACGTTGTTTTTGTTTTTTCACCAAACCATACTATCAAAGAGTCGTTTCTCATTTTGGAAGAAAATTCTACAACACCATCGCGTGTGTCGTGTTTGATTAAAGAGAGAGATCGGCGCATCTAGCCTTATACCTACTTGAAACTAACGCGGGAACGACATCTTGAGAATAACAAAACCTCTCCTCCGCGACCAAAGTAATCCGGGTAATTACACACACGAAATATTCATATGGTACATATATATCGCCATACCAGTGCTGAGTTCATAGCATTATCAAAGATACACTCTAACACATGGATGTACGAGTATACTCAAGAGCGCACAGTACTAAATTGGAAAGTAAAAGTTCGTCCTTTTTTTCTCCTTTTAAATGACATATACAGAGAAAGAGAGACACGCGAACCAATGTACTTCTAAATATGGTTAGGAAATGAAAAAAGTTTGTTCTTTAGTTCCCCATTGAAGAAGCATTGTTTGAGACAAGCGAACGAATAAATTAAGCATAGAGTTACCAGACGATATGATGTGGATGTGGTTTTTTTTTCTTTTTTAATTTCTCGTCTATACGATATCACGTTTTTCATGTTTCGGTGTATGCTGTTGCTTTCTGCATATACCAATAATATTATGTTCGAAGAGAGAGATACGTAGATATTATAACGGTGAACGCACGCCCAGCCCTGTAAGATATGGTCATCCGGTATAATTCTAACCGTATGCATACGTAAAAATCTGGCTACTAATCGTATCTACGGTTGATTTACTCGCGTGTTTTGCAGGCGCTACAACAACCACCTAAAAGTAGCGAAAGTCGATCTCGATCGTCGTCGTACGAGTGTATAAGCTATACAATGTATAATGAAAAACTTGTTTTATGTACGAGTACGATGCACTCTGCTGTTTGTACAGGTGATTTCGCATAAGTCTCAATCTTGTTTCGCGTGTAACTTTTGATTTTTTTTTCCTTCGTAGATGATGCTTATGTGCCCGAGTTATGTAATGTTAGGAAAGCATTTTTATGTTCGTTGGACAACTATCTAGTTATGTTCTGTTTGATTGATTTATTCGCGATTTAAACGACGAAATGTTCAAGAGACGTTTCACTTTTGTTTATATGGGTTGGCATTGAATATGTAAATCTACATCTAAGACTGCGAGAGATGTTTCGCTGTGAATGAAAGTGTACTTTGACAAATTACTATGTAACTGCGAAAGGATTGTTTTTGTTGTTTGTCTTTTGAGAGAGAGAATAGAAGAGGGGGGGGGGTTAATTGGATGTCTGGCTAAAAGCCTCAAACTGTGAAGAGATATGGTAGTTTCCTATTTTGACGAGATCCTTTAGAAGTAGATAAAATCATCCGCCAGAAGGTACTCGTATTTGATGGAAAAATAAATGTAAAAAAGTAGCATAAGTACAATTTGGTTTTGAAATTTCTAAGTGAAATGAGGTTGAAATTTTCCCAGTATATTAGATAGATCCCATTTCATCTGATTCTTGAAATTACCAGTTCAACGAGCTTATAGAACCACATAGAAACTTCAAAGAATAAATTAATCATTTTTCGATAACAAAGATTAGGTAGGTACCTATGTAATGTCGAAATTCTGGTTATTGATTCGACTTGATGAATCAGAATCGGAAGAATTTGGGAACTAATGATTTGAATTTTCTCCAGGAACAAAAATGAAATAAATGATGAATGATGATTAAAGTAAATTTTTTTTGTACTTACGAGTGTGTCAAAAAAGTTGGTAGGTATCTCAATGGTGATGAAATGAGCTGAAATGAGAATGCCAATTTCAAATTCCAATCCTTATAAAAGCTTGGATCCGCTGTTTTAAAATTTTAAAAATACTTACAATAAAATTAAAAATTGATTTTGAGTTAAAAATGAATAAAAACCTCTCGTGTTCTTAAAAAAGTAAAAAGAGCTGAGAAGAAAAAAAAACCGTGTGTGTCTAAAATTTATCGTTTTTTGGGGAAATCATACACGTGTTTTTGGAACCATTGAATTCAGTTTTATTTAAAATTTTCAAGCTTTGGATCCTGCCGATGAAAGCTAGAGATCTGAAAATTTTTTGGTACGTCTAGTGGCGTCCAACAGTCCATCTGACCACCATTGAGATAACCCAATTTTCCAAAATTTGAAAAAAAAAGTGCACTAACCACCCACCTTAGCAGAGACTGGGAAATAGGCATCGAATCATATGTAAAAGTAACGGGAAAAATTTTGAAAAATGTTTAGAAAATAAAGAAAAATGAGATGAGGCTGTTGCCTATTACCATTCCAACAAAATGGTTTTTGGATGAAATGGCGTAAGGTTTAAACAATTTTTTCAAAACAAAGGCTACTAAAAAGTTATGAAAAATATAGGTAAGAAATAAAATTCAGGATATCTGCAAGTTTTTGAGAATGAAAGCTCGTGTTTTTTTTTCTTTTTTTTTAATGTATATTTTTCATGCTTAGAATTTCCACAAAAAAGTACCTACCTCTCTCTCCTCGAGCATGTTTGTTTTTTCATGGACTTTGATTGGCAGTTTCATTACGAAGAAATATTTTATGAAAAGTTCAACGTTAATAAATATCATTGGTAGAGATCATAAAGAAATTAAATCACGGATTGGAATGGCAAAAAGCGCCTTTAACAACCTAGCCAATGTGCTGGGAAATCGAACGATGAGTCTAGCTCTGAGAAAGAGAATTATGCGATGCTACGTATGGACCGTTCTGAAGTATTCCTGTGAAACATGGACCATGAGTGCAGAATGCGAGAAGAAAGTATCTGCTTTTGAGATGTGGTGCTATCGAAGGCTACTACGGATCTCATGGAAGGACTTCATCACCAACCAGGAAGTATTAGCAAGAATAGGAGAGGAGCGGAAAGTCGTAGTAGAAGATATAAAGAACAGAAAGCTAAAGTATCTAGCTCATAAAATACGAGAAAACGGTATTTTCATGCTAGCGGTACAGGGGAAAATTCAAGGAAGAACTACAAGAGGGAGGAAACGATCGGAGATGTTAACAACAAACTCACCGGCCAACTCTCCCTGTAAGACCCTGAAAGAAACTATCAGATACGCTAGAAACCGGCTGATATAGATGGAAGTATACGCTATCTCCTGTAAAGGAGCGCGACTACGACGACGACGACGAAGTAGGTATATTTCTTTCAAAATTTAGACAATCAATTGAAATTTTTCCAAATAAATTATTGTATTATTTTTTCAGCAAGAATTTTTCCATCGCCTACATCACCTCATTCAAGAACTACACAGAATGATATAGAGGAAGGAGGGATGGAGGTGTCAGGGAGGGTCATCAAAGCGTAAAATTTCGAGGTAAAATACGAGTTAAATCATAGATGTAACTTACCCATGCAAACTTGAACATTTCTTTAATACCAAGACGAAAATTTGGTACTCACCTGAAAACAAATAAAAAAAACATCTATTAGTATCACATTTTTCTAACTTAGAATTGAATCATAATTACGAGATTCAGTTCACAGAGTGTCATGTTGAAGTGGAGCTTTTCATTTTTGTTATAAATACCTATTTCAAAACCAAAACCTTCAGAGGAAAAAAATTAATCACACTCCACAATTGAAAAATTTCATGCTCCATAATTTCGTTTCTTCTAATTTTTACTTTCCGATGTTGTCTACGACCCATCAATCAATTTTTTGCTATGAAAAAAATTCCAGAAAATTTTAGCATGTAAGACAAATTTTTTTTTGTTTTTTTTGTTGGGTGTTTAATGTTTATAATTACAAGATTATTACACCCCTAAAGTGGGGGGGGGGTTAGATTTGTTTGTGAGGTTGGTGTTTTTTATTAGATGTTCCTCAATAATGTTACGTATGTACTTATCAGGCTTTATTAGCATTTTTCGAAGAACCCTTGGTATTCCTAAAAATACATTTTTTCAAGATAAAAAAATGAATGTCTATGTAAAATGAATGTTTTTTTAACAAATGAAATAAAAGACAATAAAATTGCACAGCAAAAAATTTTCTACAAGCAAAGTGCTCATAAATTGATTTTAGGATAATTTGTTTTTGACAATTTCGAGTAAAATTGTGGAAAATCAGTGTGATTGAATGATTCATTTCTTTAAATTTTAATCATACTTTCTTCTGCCTGAAATCTAAAATTTTTCATGAAAAACCGAATCTTGAAAAATGGGCCTAATGACGGCTGCAAACAAGTGCATCTTGGGGCAGTTCGGTTTGTTGAATTTTAAAATTTCAGATTTTTAGGACGACTTTTTGAGTGGGAAAATTAAGTTTTCAAAATTTGATTTTTGGACTACATTTTTCAGGAAAATTTCAGATTTCATGCTGAAAAAAGAATATTAAAAATTCAAGTACAAAAATCGTTGTGAAAAAAATACTTTTTTGATAATCTAGGGAGGTTTTCTAGAAATCAAGACAGTCTGAAAATTGGCTTAAGGGTGGGCAAATTGTTTAGAAATATTTTTAAGCGATATGTTTCCGTCAGTGCATAACTAGAGGCGTAGGGATCATTTTAAGAATTTTTAAATTCGAATTTTGGAGGTCCAAAAAGCTCAAAAAAAATACAAAAATTTTGGGATGGGTCATTTGTAGAGGGAACCTTAACTTGCATGACAAATTTCCAAACATTGGAGCTAAAAGTGTGAGTAAATTGACTCAAGCTGATTCATTGACCTTATCCTCCCACAAGTGTTAACATGGCATTATTTTTATTGAATTTTTCCTTCTTTCTTTTAATATTTACCTACCTATTTTCCTAAATACAAATACTAACATTATCTATATCTCACGTCCTTGAACATGAACTCGTTTTTCCTTTCAATTAAAACTCAAGACTAGACTCATTTTTTCAAAGGTCACATGTATTTCCCCCCTTTCTCCGACAAAAAGTGTCAATACGAGAGCTTAATGATAAATCCTTCAAATTTTCACATCAACGCGTTATCTATCGACTGATAATAATAAACGACAAGTTCACTTTAGTCTAAACAAAACATCGCGATCAACATTGTCATTTCCTTTCGATTACACATTCATCGTACAAGAGAGGAGTGCCAGAAAAAAATTTCTTCTCTTCGTCATCCTCGTGTTTCACCACACAGTAAAAAAAAAAAATCTGCATCAAATGCGGGTCCCATATGTCCCTGTCAACGTACGTCCCCGCAGTAAACATGATTATTGGTTACGATGGTAAAAATACACATCAAATTGTGTTCTTTCGTCAATAATGCATCTTGGTGTTATTATTCGGCGTCAAATCGCACCAATTACGTTTTCTACGACTCCAATAATATGACGCAATTAAACCCGCAGCGGCACGATTCGCGTATAATGGTACATACGTATAGTAAATCTTAAATATAAACTAAAAATAAAAATACTGATTATACGTATATGTACTCGTATTTATTGTCCAAAATAACCCTGTTGTGTTTACGTTACAATGATAAAACCTAAGGCGAATGACGCGTGCACTTTATCGGACATTTACAAATGATTTTTCGTGACTAAATCCGCAATAAGGTTTTTATTTTCGCGCCGATAATAGGTACAGTAAACGACGAGATAATAAGTATTACCTACTCGACTAACTACCGTGACGTTAAGGCATTATTTTACAATATTTATGATTTCAATCTAGTTTTTTTCCTATACCGGCGAGCAATACATATTCGTTGTTAGTTTGAAATTATGATGCTGTGTAGGTATGAAGAAGGAAATAAATAGAGATCTGTACGTATATGAGAAGATTTTCTTTTTTTTTAATGTTTAATTGGAACTTTGAATGGATAAAACTATTTGAAATGTTGAAAGAATTCGTTAAATTGGAATAAAATTAATTCAAAACGATGAGAAATTGAAAAAACATCATAGAACTTGAAGAAAAAACAGTAAAAATGTAGGTATTTGAAAAAAAAAACGTTGAAAATGATGTAAAATTTGATCAAATTCCAATAAAATTGAATATCCAAAAAAAAAAAAATTGAAAAAATGCCATGAAATTTGAATCAAAAAGTGGCCAAAAACTATTGATATTTCAGAGCAGATAACCAAGACTGGGATACAAACACACCATGTATTCATTTACAGTTCGATATTCTACACATTCGATTATGACGTGAAAATATCGTACAATGCATAGGTATTAGGTATGTACATTTCAACTCACGTAATAAATTTCTTGTGCATATGGATGATTACAAAGTTTCCTTTAAAACAAACTTGGCGGCGTAGTACAATGTTGTAAATAGTACCAATTTATCGTTTAATTATTCTTCAAATAATACCCCTTATCACAGTGTTTACGGTACACAGGTCTTCTTATCACAACTTATTATAATCATAATTCATATGGACGAAAAAAGAAGAAAAAAATACAATCGAATATCACACCATACATTATTTCCTCTTTTCCACTGATAATATTTATTCATTTCGGATAGAAAAAATTACTTATCTAAAAATTCAAAACTGATAAAATGTCTTTCAACCTTCTGTCAATAAAACTGAAATTTTCTCATATTCGTGAGATTTTTTTCGATCGTGTTAGGCTAATTAGACAAACTACAAGACTGAAAAGTCATCCTTGACGATTACCCTACTCTGTCGATGACCTCATAATATACAAGATTGCATCTCCGGCGTCGAGTCGCGTCGCATCGCATCAGCAGTAACACATTCTGCAGTAACATTTAATTCGTCATAATGAAAAAAAATTTACCAAAGTTTACACCGTGCCAGTACCATTTGAAAAAGAAGAAAAAAATAATATAAACCATCGAATGAACCGATATTAAAAACTTGACCTATAAAACCTTTGATCTATGACTCATTTAACATAGTATCTGGAATAAAAGACTCGCTAGTCTTTAAATTCGACTCAGTGTAGAGTTTTCTCTCGATAGAGAAAAAAATTAGCTTCTCATTATCTCACGTGGAATTATGTTGCCATCAGGTAATTAGATGCGCGAAATGAAATTACATCGATTGTTTACCCAGTTGGCGTTTAAGTACGAATATTTGTGTGATATTTGAACAAGGAGCACTCCTCCGTATCGACAGTTCCAAATAAACTGTTTTGTCATTAATTATGATTAAACTCGTTAGCAAATGGTGAGTCATTCTCAGTAGTATTATAGACTCTTACTATGGTCAAGATGCACTATCGTCATCGTTTGCGGTAAAAAATAAAAAAACGTGCTACCGTGATTTGTAGGTAGCGGAATAAAATCAAGGACTGGTTAGAGGTGTATTCGATGCTATTTACCCAGTTTACTTCGAGTATGCGAGTAGTTATTTTTTATTCGGCTAAAGTAGTTTTTGCTCGAATGAGAATGGGAATGAAAAATTTGTCATTTCATTAAAATAGATTTGCGTTGTTTGTTGAAACTATCGTAAAACACAGGTCACGATTATTAAAATCTTTTCGCACGATTCATTAGATAGGTAGGTATATTTTCCAAATAAGGGAATTGGCGGAAGAAATACTCTGCAGAGTTATGTACTTTGAAAACTTTGCAGCAACGAAGTAGCTGATAAAAGAAAAGAAATCAACAAAAGATGTGGGAGTGGAATATAGGATGACAAAGGAAGAACCTATAGGGCAGCAGGGCACTACAACAAAATATCATAATTATGGAATGATACAGAAGCATCTATAGTGGTAGGGGGTCACTTGGGATCTAGAGAATTAACTGATAGAGAGGGGAAGGGTAACGTGGAATACTGGAACATCAAAACGCAACAACAAACGCGCATCTATGGGAGTGGGGGAAGGGACAAAGGAATAAGAACATCAGATTTCACATCAACGACTCAGTAGATTACAGAAATCAGATCTATAGGGATGGGTTCTTTACAACAGGTTTCCCTTTCCCGGAACAAGGAATGAGCAAAAATTCCTAGGGTAGATGTAGGTACGAAAACGAATTTATAATGGAAGTGACCTGAAGATCATTATACTCGAATATCTTCCGCAGATTCAATTAATCATTAATTCCGACGTTTATTTCACCATAATAACTTACATTTATGAATTGAAACATCAAATTAATACTGCACAGTGAACATAAAACTCGACAATTACCATCACACGAATACGTACCTACCTACCTAATTCATACTCAGAGGCAAATCTGTTAAACAGCATCATCTTATATAACTCCAAGGCTATCTGTACGTTAAAAATTATCGTCAATCATTGCGAATCTCATCAGTGCAAAAAAAAAACAAAAGGTGAATAAATTGCAACGACGAGTCGAGTCGACGACGACGACTAAAACGACGAAGCACGTGTATTTTTTTAGCTCTCAATTCTCACGTTGCTAACTCAAAGTCAAACACTCGAAGACAGTTTTTCACGAGGGGAAAAATGACAACAATAACTTCATCGACTTAATGGAATAGCTTAGTTCATTTTCAAAACCCGGTGAGATTAAAAGACTGGAAACTCATCTTTGAAAAGATAAAACAACGAAAAACTTTTGTTGGTGAAATGTTGCAACTATATAAAATTAACTACTCGAGAACAACATTGAAAACGAACAAAAAAAAACTACCACGAAAGAAATTTCTTCTTATGAAATATTATTATTTGGTATACACGTGCGAATGGTTTATGATTTTTATTCTATTTTCGCAGGCTATCGACATTTTTGTGAGACGAGTCAACTACATACATAGATGAATGAAATATACAATGATGTTTGCGGAATATGAAGCAATGAGTAATACTTGCACAAATCAACAACCTGGGATGCCATTTTCAGCATACAAATTGCTTAATACTAATGAATTTATATGAAACGTGAAAACAGCGCAGAAAATACCAGTTTTGGAATTTCATCGAATAAAATGAATAATGTGACTTCTGTGGCAATTTTTAACAATCGCCTTTATTTTGGCACATTTATCAGCAAGAAAATTGGGAAATTACTTTTATCTAATAATCCATACCTGTATGTATGTGATGGTTCTTTCACATTTCATTATCAAAAGCCACACAAATTACATTATTTTCTTTACAAAAAAGGCACAATTTTCTGCAAAATTTTAGCCAAAGCAACTTCATGTGTTTAAAAAGCTTATATGTAGGTATACAGTATGATTGGCAATGGAAATTTATTTTATGTTCTGTGATATCTCAATAGGATTAGATTAATGATATTTGATCCTAATCTGTGTAAATATTGGATATTTATGAAGATTAAATTTTGTTTTAATCTAATGAGTGATGTGAAAAGTAAACATAATATTACATATTTTTAAGCGGATCTGATATTGATATTTAAATAGATGAATGCTCAAAATTGAATTTGAAATTTTTTTGAAGGATTTTGGACTAAACGGCAGACTTTGTAAACTTTATCCATAATACATCCCACGCTTAAGAACATTGTGGTGTTCAACAGTATCAAGAGTGGGCCTCAGAGAAGGAGATTGAAGCTAAGGATGGGCACTGAGTTTTTTGAAAACTCCTATTCGTCAAAAAATTTATAAATGTAAAACTCTGAGGAAAAAAAGAGTTTGAAAGAATCAAAGAGTTCAAATTCATTTTAACCTCAATTTCTACTAAAAATATGTATTATTTGTTCAAGCGAATTGGTTGAAATTGTACTTTTTTGGAATTCAATAGGTTTCAGAATCAGAATCATTGCCTTCGAATACCCACATCATTTTTTTGATGATTTAAAATTTTTTTCGTCTTTTTTTTTCAAGGGCTAATTTTTTGAAAATATATTAATAATAAAAAATGCGAATGGTTAAAGATCAAAAAAAAAAAAAAAAAAATTGGGGGAATAATTCTACCACATATTTTTTCCAAGCAGTTGGCATTCCTGAATAGCTTACTGATTCCATTTCCTCAAAGTGGCATATGCCCCTCTTCTCTCAAATTAGGTCAATTTTTGAATAAAAAATAAAAATCATGTGGCACATTGTTTGTTTTGTTTTCAATATTACTGATTTCAAATTTCCGCTTGTTTTTAGGGTACAAGCACCCTAACTTTCACAATGAGCCCCAAATTTTGAAAAAATTGAAAACGTCGTGTGACATATGCTTTGTTTGGTTTTCAAAGGTGCTGATTCTGAATTTTGAGTTACTTTTTTGATATGAGTCTCCTAAGCTTCAAAATGAGCCTCGCTCTCCATTTCAGAAAAAAAATGAAAAATTTGTGTGACCTACGGTTTGTTGGATTTTAATAAGCGCTGGTTTGGAATTTCAACTCACTTTTTTGATATCAGTCTACTGTACCTCACAACAAGCATCTCCTCTTATCTAAAAAAAAAAATCGAAAATTTCGAAAGACCTATAAATTTTCTGGGTTCTTACAAGTACCGAGTTTGAATTCCAACTTGCTTCAAGTTATCTTACCCACTGCGCCAGTCCCTGTCTTCCATCACACATAATCTCCATTGAATTTTAATAAGGCTTTTGACGTATTGCGGGTTGCATATCGGTTTGCCTGAACTTTATCGGTTTGGTGGGCATTCTTATCAGTGAGTATCAAAATTTCATATTTTGAGCAATTTTCACAAGGTGTTTTTGAAATGTATAGCTTTTATTTAGTTTTTTCTTCAATTTTAAACACTGTTAAACCCTGTAATGGAAAAAGATACTCTCTTCGTCGAGTTTTAAAGAAGTTGACAAAACGTCTTTGAACCTCGACAAAGAGAGGATCTTTTTCCATCACAGGATTCAACAGTGTTTAAACTTGAAGGAAAAACTAAATAAAAGCTATACATTTCAAAAACACCTTGTGAAAATTGCTCAAAATATGAAATTTTGATACTCACTGATAAGAATGCCCACCAAACCGATAAAGTTCAGGCAAACCGATATGCAACCCACAATACGTCAAAAGCCTTATTGGCCTTCAATTAACTCATTCCAGCATATCCAACATCACTTCCAAAATCCAAATACCTACACCAGAGTGAAGTGAAGTCTTCATAGATGCAGTCATTCATCCATGCTTCTCTTCAAAAGCTGATGTTTTTTCTTCTACGTACCTACCTAATTGATATGCACATGCAGTCACGATATACTATCAATTAAAATCTGCCGTCTCTTGTCACCGAAGCGTCAATAATTACTCAACATGTGTATCACCACATATTCATCACCGGTGCTCGTTACAATGCTCGCTGACATGAAACTATTTTCCTATAGGTATAGTCAATGTTAGTATGTTATAATATAAAGTACATTCTACTGGCACAGTAGCCTCGCGGACAATATCAATAAAACGAATAGGTTTTCGAGTCAGTAGAATAGGATTATATCATACGAACCGTACACGTCACCAAACCGGATGAAAAAGTGTTAATAAATTAGGACCTATGATACCATTTTATATTTACACACATGAACTCGTAATGTTTGGGTATAACATCTGTGACCATATTTCAATACCTCTATATTATCATTGCTATTATGGTAAATTACTCCGAGACCAAAATATACATACGAATAATATAATGTTTGTATTTTCAGTGTCCATGGAACAAATCAAATTACACCAGCCTTCTCTAAACACGACGAAAAACCCGAAAAAATGAGCAGAAAATAGGATTTTCTAGCAGATAAATAAGTATTTCAGATTAATCGTACTACGACAAGGTCGTCTCGACCGATAAAATTTATCTTACGAGTTGTCTTCAGAGAGCCTAAAGCGCGAGCATGTCCTCGTGGGAAACAGATTCCCAAAAGGTAGAAATTTTCTCGTCTCGAGAAGACCGCAGCTGTTTGTTTTTCGCGCTCGATAAACCACGAAAAGCTTTAAATTTTCCACGCGGGGCATTTTTTTTCCTCTCGATTTTCATAGCAGGCTAAAGCTATGAGCGACATATTCAATGGAGAATAGACAAAGACTTGGTATGACCGGCTGGTTTAATTTTCTTCTTCATGATATAACCAAATCGATCAAACGCGTTAAAGGTTGTATTAAAGGACGAGCTTACCCTCGAGGTAAACCATCTTCAAAAGAATAAAGAATTCTGCGGATTAATTTTTAACGCTCCGGTATACATACACATACCTAGTACCTATCTACATTGTGGACACCCCATGTATCTCTCATGTACCTAGCTCTCGAACGATAAAAAATTCACGAAATAATTTTCTATTCATCTTGGCGCGCGCATTTCTTTCTCTGCTACGTGTGTATCTCACTCTCATGCCACGATCAATTAATGTTCCAGTCGTTTATAGAAGTATATGAACATCTTCATACATTTAAAAGTAAACTGTGAAGTATGTACCTACGTTTACATCAAGCATCATTATAATCAAATCATAAGGTATACCTCTACCTACACATACACCAACAACAAATTCATCTCGGATGTTTTTCCTGTCCTGTGTGCGCGCTCCTTTATATAGTACCTACACAAGTACATCCTGCGGACGTCGAAATCGTGAGGTTATGTTACCCCAAGCCGAGACCTTCCCCATTTTCCCAAACTCGGTTTGGAAAAAGAAAAAAATCTTCCAATGTGTAAAGCTGGCAGCGAAACCATACGTGGTACGAACGCAGGATACGTTGAAATAATATGAGGTTAGCGCCGCATAAAGCATGTTAATGAGCTTCATTATTTCATCTACGCATACCTAATAGGTATTCTATTCATTACACGCCGCTATATACCAAGACATATCCGAAACGTTGCGCCGCGAATACTAACTCGTCGCAATCCTGCGACTAAATCACATTATTTCCCATTTGTAAAATAATTAATATCCGACAATACCTCAGGTAGGTATACCTATACACAGGTGGCGAATAATAATCAGCCAAACGTGAGGTACCTATATTCTTCTCGATGCCAATTTTTTCACAAGAAGAGCAACATTTAAGTATTAAAAAATGCCACCATGTAGAATTGTAGATATAGCTACATTCTAATAATATTACTGTTGTAATCATTCGACAATTAAATGACCGGATTGCGCTATGCCGACGCCCCATACGTTCGATCCTTTTTAGAAAATCTATTTTTTACACTTGATCGAGCCCGGATGAATTATTCATCGAGCAACGTTGCAGCCAAGCTGGTAGTGAGTGGTCTATGCATTGTGGGCAATTCACAAGCCCATCGCTGGATGGATACTCGTAATGGCTTGTTAGTTGTTACCATAAAACAATTGAATCCGCAGCTATTCGTACTTCAAACGATATAAAAACCACTATAAACCGTAATCGATCTTTCTCAGCTTTCCATTAATTAATAAATACCTTCTGAAATAGCTGCCATGTGTTACTTTTTGCTTTTCTTTCCTTCAGTTTTTGGATATGTACCTATAATCGTTATTCTCAGCACATAATAACATTTGAAATTTTGAATAGAGTAAAAAGCTCTGCCCCTATCTATAAACGGGTTCATATAGGATGGATGATAGAGTAACCTATGGATAGATTTTAATTATTGGTGTGGTTTAAGTACCACTTATCAACGTATACGTGTAGCTTTTTGAGAACCCTTAACAATTACGAGTGTTTTATTCCTTTAGCAATGAATTATTAACCGCTGGGTGTATGAATGAAATCTCAGAATAGCATTGTTTAATACACGAGCACCATATTGTATTCTACATACAGCAACCTGATAATATGCACACCAAGAATAAAGATTGCCCGCCCTCGCAGTCGGAATGGTTTTAACCTGAAGGGTGAAATGTGACAAATGTGGGCAAAATATATCAGAACGCCCCAGCAATTTGTATAAACAATGGACTAAAAAATAAATGTTGTCAAAATTTTTTAAAGGAAGGACCAAAAACGAAAAAATCTGCACTTTTAAGTCTAAAAAATACAAAATTACAAGATCTTCAGCCCAAAATATTCAAAATACATGCTCAAAATCAAATTGAGATGGGCTCATTTCATTCAAAAAATTACGAATCGCACAGATTGATACGAGGATCATCCCAACAAATTAGCCACGACCACCCACTCCCCTTGAAATGTTTGAAAATTAATTAAATTTTGGTTTGTTTTTCCCAATACCTACTTGACCTATTTAAATCAAAAAATTGAAAAAAAATTATCACCACTCATCAATCAATTTATAATACTAATACAGTAAAAAATTTTTCAATTAGTGCTCAAAATATCTATCTTAAAAACCAAATTAAAAAAAAAATGAACTGTGAATAATTTTCTACGAAAAGCCTATTTTTGGTAATTCATTAGCTGTTGTTGTTGTTTTTTTCAATTCAAATAATAAGTTTTCAAGAAATACCTTCAGTTCAATGACAAAAATGAGGAGCGAAAAAGCGATTTGTTTTTTTTTCCACAAGAATTTTTTCAAGAGATGTGTTTGAAATAAAATTTTAAACACTCTCTACCCTACGAGTGACGTTAGATCAATTTTCTATTAGAAAAAATTATTTTAAAGGAAATGTGTTGGAGAAAAAGTCGCGGTACCAGTGCTCAACGATTTTTTTTCAAACTTTACGAGTGTGTGTAGGCACTCTGTATTTTATTGCAATGATTGATTTCCAAAAATAGCAGGAAAAGTATAGTAGAAATTTGGGAAATTTTCTAATAAATTCTACATAAAATATACGATTATTTTATAGAAAGGACCCTCCCCCTACCAGAATTATAGCTCCTCAACAACATACCCTTACCGCAGTTCAAGGAATTACTCTCAAAAGCACTTTCAATGTCCATAAAGCTGAATAGAACAAGCAATTTTATGACCTAAAAAATCTACAAAACCACAAAATATGTATTTTTAATTTTTTAGGATCCAAAAAATATGCAAAAATGAGCCCCTATGCATTGCAAAAAATAGTTTAAATTTTAATGACGAAGGAAAGAGATTTTAAAGAAAATTGAATAATCAACACGATTGGTATGAATTATTGATAGAAAAATATAGAAACTTGAAAATAAATAACTTTTTTACGAGTTCTCTTCGTCTTCGAAAGTCTAGTAAAATAACTATAATTTTCATATTGTCTCTCCAGAGAGAAATGTAGGGGTGAAAAGGGAGGAGGGCGAACGCTGTGATTTTTCAATCATCATGCAATGGACATTTCTTTCAAAATGGTCAAACTTCGAAGTTGGATAAAATCTGCTCGCAGAGTTTTATTGGGAATACGAGTAGATATGGTGATTAGAACGTAAAAAGCTCTTCTACAATTTTTCATCAAAATTCAAAAAAAAAAAAATTAAAAGCAGTAGAATTTTGATTTTATTTACTGATTTGAAAGCTTTGATTTAGAATATTGATTTTTTTTCGATTTGACCAATTTAAAGCCCCCCTTCTCCCTCCCCTAGTGTCCTGAAACTAGATCAAAATACTTATCAAAAAATTTAAAACGACATGTGACACATTATTTGATAGGTATGTTATTCCAGCTCAATGAGTTAAATTTTCTTTTGGTACATCCCCTCAGTGCCTCTTTACTTACCCTCCTCCCCCATTTAAAGTCAGGCTCACTCGAGCCTCCCCCTCCCAACATTCTGGAGCGTTAGAACAAATATTACGGTGATTACTTTTTCCGTTCATAACTCTGAGTAAATTATAAGCTGTCTTTAGGTAAAAATCCAGAGGAAATTGAAGTAATTTTACGAGGATGTACCTACATCTAGCAATGTTGAACGCGTTATGTAAATTTGAATCATTGGATGATTGTACTTAATTCAGTTCAGTTTATAATCAATAGTACGAGTATACAATATTTAGTAGTTTCTTACGTGAACCATGGAAAATTAACTTCCTTTACTACCTTCTACTTTTGTGACAAAAATTTGTACTCACCTGCAACAAAAAAATAAAAGAAATTGTTGATTAGTGGATTGACAATCATTTCAAAAGGCATATAATTTAAATCACGAGTTACATGAAGCGAGAGTGATTTTTATTTAAATCACATCTGAAAAGTCTAGCACATTTAACAGCACATTCAAGGTGTTGTAGAAAGACAATTACCCTCCCCTACTCACCTTCCCACCCTTTCATTTATGGAATTTTTCCCAAACAAATTTTTAAAATGGTCAGAATCAAGTTCCTCGATATTACAAAAAAATTGCATTTCTTACATTTTTCCATATTTTTTTTTTCTATTTTAAAGGTTTAATCAACTTCTGCGTGCGTCTTCAAAAAACCTAATTATACAATTCCATAATCCACCCTCTCTACCCCTCTAGCTTCAAAATTTTCCACTCAATTCTGTTGAAAAAAAAAATTTTGATATTTTTCAAGTAGGTGGTAAGAAAATCAGAGTAGATCATTTCTCTTCAAGCAGATATCTTCGAAGACGCAATAATGCAACATAGAAATTCGAAAGCAATTAAAAATTCAAGTAAAACGGGACAAAAACAACAACAACAACATGACAGTAAACGCGAGTATAACAACGATTTATGCCAACTAAATCGTAAAATCATGATTTGTGTCATATAAATCGTAAAAACAGTTAATTAAAATGTTACTTATTAATTTTTTTAAAAAAAGATATAATTAATGCAATGCTGCTCGACTCGAATAAAACCACACATTTCGATTAGAAACTAATTTCCCTCCACTATAGAAAAAAATAACACCTCACCAAAAAAAAAAAAAAACGTCGAAATAAACAATTTTTTATATCACCGTATTCTGGCATGCCTGTTCAATCAAAGTAATCGAACCGTAGGAATAATTTGATAAAACGTAATAATACCGAAGATATATAATTATCCATCGTGCATCGTTGAATTCCTCCTCTCCTTCTTCTCATCGTCAGTACCAACCATAATAATTTTCGAATAAGCTACAGAAAAATCATCGCAAACATTCCAAAACACAGACATAATTTTAACATTTTTTTTTACGCCATTATCAAAAAATATTCGTTTAATCGAGACCTAAAAAATACACGTTTCCTCATTTCTTCTCTTTTTAATTACCGTCAAAAAATGTACATAGGTACATTCAAAAATCTAAGGTAAACATCCAATTAAAACAAATAGGCACACCGAAGGTATCGCGAACCCATATACAACTTATTTTAGTATAATTTAAAGACAAATACTTCGGGTAGGTATAGTAGGTACCGTAAACTGGGGTAACATTGAAATCGCGGGGTAACATTGAAGGGTGCGGTTTTTCATCATATCATGCTCCATGGCGGTGGAACTATGAAGTATGGAACAATTCTGACACCGGGAATGGATAGAGTACACTTTGGCGATTATTTTTCCTATGTTATCATTTTCAACTAGTGGTTCCAACACCAGTGAAAAAGCAAGCGAAAAAAAGTGCTGTTTTTATCAATTTTAATTAACATGAAAAGCTTGGTGTCTGGAATTTTGAATTTTCAAAGAACGAGTCAAGTGACATTATAGATGTCTTGGTACATCTCCCGACTATAAATTAGCGCATTTGTTCATGTGCCAAAGTTGTTCCCTGAGGAGTAAAAAAATAATATTCAAACTGGGGTAACTTTGAAGTCTATAAAAAAATCATGAAATTTTGGTAAAATTGGACAAAAATGCATGAAAATGCTTGTAAACTTGTTAAAAACGATGTGAAAACTTGAAAAACAGCTCTGAAATCATTAAAAAATCATAAAATTTGGTCAAATTGGCCAAAATGCATGAAAAACGCCTGAAAACTAGAAAAATTCCAAATTATCATTTTGGAGCACTCTTTCATAAATTCAATTGTGAATATGGATCATTTTGTAAGTGCTTGACGCGTATAAAGTGACCAAAAAGTGAATACTCATGTTTTTGATAATTTTTGACCTTGATTGAAGCACATTTCAAGGGGTCTTCAAAGTTACCCCAAACGCTGGGTAACTTTGAAGGGCACTTCTTTTGGCTCTTGCGCTTGACAGGAAAAAGGTAGGCAACTTCTGTAACCGCCAAAACATAGTGCTGACATAGCTTTATCAAAAGCACCACACACATTTCCCCTACCTCCGCCATTTATACCTCTAAACATAAAAAATACTGAAAAATCCTTCAATGTTACCCCAGTTTACGGTATATTTTTAAAGGCAAACATTTTATATTTATTTTGCTTTTAACGTTGTTTTTTTCCTTCCGCCAGGTAGGATACTACTTTGAACGAGTTTAAAAACATAACGTAGCGTTGGCGAAAATCTTCTCGAAAATTGGAACATTAAAGGATGAGAAACACGAGACCGGAAACATTTTACAAATCGGTCCCTATTAACTAGAAAAATTATCGTGCTGGAAATTTCAAATTGGAGCGAAACATTTGCAGTGCTAAATTAGCCGATGGACGACGATCGTCCTCGTCGTTGGTTGTGCAGGTCGTTTACACACTCGGTTCCTCTCCTCTGCCCTTGTTCTTCAATCAACCTTCTGGATAGTGGATATTACGCGAGTGGCGCGACTCGAATATACTATGTACTATGTACACTTTAGAACCTATTTAACAACGTGTTAAATTTTAACAAACGTGTGAAATTATTTATTACTCCATTACAATCGATTTTCACCAGCTTTTTAATCGTAGTTTAAACGTTCTCATTAGTTCCTATATAGCAATAGCGTGTCTCTAAATGAGGTTTTCTACTGGTATCGTGGTAAGAGATGAGTTTCATTGCAAAGAAATAAGGAAACTGGTAAGTGGCTAGTAGAGTCATTTGTCGGCTAGGGCAATAAATGTTTAAAGATACGAGCTTCTTCATTATCTATAATGATCGTAACAATGTGTATACGATGTAATCATTTATGGAGAGATAGGTGCAAATATGTAGATGGGAAGAGACAAGAGAGGACACCTTAGGCGTATGCATATCGTATGGCGAAACTACACGTGATAATATGCCTATTTCGGTCAAGGTTAGCAACACCAGCATCTCTTCAACTACCGCAGAATCTTTCACAGAACCAGCTATAGTCATTCTATAGGTCTCGGGCAATTGGACACTGGACAGTAAGACATATTGGAAGAAAATCACCATAACACGAACACGAGGCGAGGCGCTACCGATTCTTGGTGCGAGTAAGCTATCATGACAGGTGCATCTCATACGAGATTGGTCCAGTTGCGTAGGTTAATAGACAACGTATTAAGAATCACATCCGACAATAAAGAAACAAGCTCGACACCGTGCCAAGTTTTTTTTTCATCATCTATGAGTGTGTGTTTAACAGGTCGTTATACATTAGTGGGAAAAATAAATAAAGTCATATTCGTCGGCAAAATTCGTAGAAAAGAGATTTCAAGTTGACTATACGATTACGATGTCGTCACGTGTACCGCTGACACGTTAGGTTAGCAAATTCGATAACACCTCCGCAAAAACGTAATTTTTGGCTGCGAAGGCGTCGAAAAAAATCACAACGTGTCGATTAGCCAACTCGCGTATCAATCTTAATTTACACGGCTGTGCTGCTCACTGCCTCGCCTGCGATGATGAAGTCTGGAACCATCCTTGTGTTGAAAAATTCGTCGCTGTCGTTGTTTTGACGGTTTATTGTTATAGAAAAGATTTCCGGGATTTTTCCTTCTTTTTTTCACGTCAAGTCAAAGACTGAGAGGGAAAAAAACTCAACCACGGTTCATCGATTACGAGACGAATCGCAGTCTAGCGTATCGTGAAGGTATGCTGCCGAACCTAAACCTTTCTCGTGATTTTTTTTTGCAGCCCCGGCTAGAAATTCTAACAAAACGGTATCTTTGATGGCTGAGAACTTGCTATAGTTACCTTTATGATCTTGTAAAAATAATGAAAAGTACTCGACAAAGAATGATCAAATCTTAATTTATATTTGCTATTAAACAAACTGATTTTTAAAGTGGGGTCTCAGATTTGAGGGGAGGGGGTCCCTTGAGCTCAAAGAGCTTTAAATTCAATCAAGATTCAAAAAAAAAATTAGAAGTGATATGGCACATTGATTATTAGATAGCAATTCAAAGGTATTGAGTTCGAACACTGGTTATTCTTGATTCAGCCCCTCTGGACATAGCCTTTCGGACCTATTCCCTTCCCCAATAACCTTGAACATGGCGAAAATGGAAAATGTCAAAAGAACATGTCATTTGTTGGGTTTTCCAGAGTAATGAGCTCAAATTTCCACTTATTTTCCGATAGGACCCTATCAATGTCAGTGTCCACCAGTCAGCAATTTTGGCAAAAAGTGTACCATGAAGAGACACCGAAGAAGAGTCAAATCCACATTGGTTTTTTTAAAATCACTTTTTGTTGCTTCTTCGATCATGAAAGTTCCTTTTTATGTTGGAGATGATTAATTTACCACCTCGTAACTTCCTCCCAAAAGACTTGAAACAATTACGAAAAAACTCGCTGCAAAAACTCATCTCACCCGTTCCTATAGTTCACGATTGGAAAAGTACCTATACACATATTATGTACATGATCAATGAACTAAAACAAAGATACATAAACCGCGCGATCCCAATCCGGTTATCAGTTATCACCAGCCCAAGCGTTTCCTCGGATATATTAGGTAGTACCTACCAATGAGGCAAAGCGTATGTATTTTAATCGTTATCGCGTCGTAATTAACCTGATGCTGCCATCAACGGTTTGAGCTGATTTACTCGTTTCTTCTCTCTCACTCATTCTTCCTTGACTTGCACGTAACGTACTCGTATTTGTACTCGGTATTTGCAGAGTGTAGGTACCTATAATACGATACTGTTTTATTACAACGTCGAAACGGATATTATCGATGTTTGATTTTAATTAGCTTTTAATGCGTTGCTGTGTTTTTTTCATTTTTATTATACCTACCAGCCCAGAAGAGGTAAATGGGCGCATCGATTTGCGCTTAATTAGCTCTATAGGTATTTTCGGTTTAAGGAGCATAAAAGCGACGATGAGCAAATAGCTCTAAAGAAATTGAAAAGATATTCGAGCTGGACTCCTCAAAAGCTACAGTAGAGTAAGATGAGTGGACCAAATTGAGTTGAATTTTTCAATTCTTTTTTCAGCCTTTTGTTTGTGTTGTAGGGATAAATAGTATAAATTTAGAGCACATCAGATCATCATTACAATCCTGCCGCTTTCTGGGTAGGTATGATCTCAAAAAAAATCAGATTTTCAGACTTTGAGCTCCATTTTGATCTATTAGATAGGTATTTTTTTTTGTCAAAAGTTACGAAATTTGGCATTTAAGCAAAGGTTCTTACTCCCTCTACAAAATGCTCCCAATTCCTTCAAATTTTTGAAAGATAAAAATTTCATTTTCTGAAAATACTTTCAAGGTGTCCAACAATTAATTTCGAAATGAAAAAACAGCAGCCGGAGGAAAAATTTTCAAACCCTTTAGGACTTTATGGGGGGGGGGAGGCTCAAGTGTTTCTGCCCAAGCGAAGCGAAGGTAAAAAAGACTATTTCTACACAAATTTTCTCATCATTTAGGTGGGAAAAACAATATTATTTTTTTTTAATTCCCCAAAGAAGGAAAATTAAGTAATCAAAAATTTCAAGTCCTGATCGAAAAAAACAGGGCATTTTGATACTACTGTAGATAAGGACAATAGCAGGATTACAAGCAGCACTGTTGAATACCCTAAAATATTTTTTTTTAGAGATATTTTCCCTCTTTACACCAATTTTCAGCTCTTGATGAGTAGTAGAACATACCGAAGGGTCATTCCACATCAATTCGACCAAGAAGTGTTGAGGGGGTGGGGGGGGAGGGTCGGCAATTTTTTTTGAAATTTTTCCTGCGAAAATACCTTTTGAAGGGATGACCAATGGTGCAAATCGCAGCTCCTCATCACAAAAAAAAATCAAAATTCAAAAAAAAGCAAATTTCATTTTTTTTGCTGTGAGTGAGATTTTTATCAACTTTTTCATGAAATACGTCAGAAAGTAGTCAAAATAAGACAACTGAATAAATGTAAACTTTTTTTGATGTTTGAAATTGAAAATTGAATTTTTTCAAATTTTGATTTTTTTGTGATGAGTTAATTTTATTGAGTGAAAGGGGTTTTTTCAACTTTTTCAACAGATACGTAAAAATAGGGATCAAATGGGTCAACTTACCAATCAAAACTTTTTTTCATGTTTTAAATCAAAAAATCACATTTTTTCGCAAAGTTTGAATTTTTTTAAATCGACTTTGTTACAAGTTACCATCCCAATTTTTTAATATGTTGTTCAGCATGAACAGTTGTCCATAATATATTTTTTTCAGAATTTTTGAGAGTCGGAACGATATGAAAATTACGTTTTGAAACTTTTTGAGCTAATTTTTTGTACGAAAAAAAGTGGCAACACTGATTTTTATGATATCACCAAAAAGCCTTTCAAAACCTATAACTATGGGGAAAAGTTCCATTTTGGTAGGTATCGCGGTTATCGAGCAATCCACTGCTGAAATGGATGATATTTTAGGTTCAGTGAAAACTTTGACACCCCCTGGCTGCCGTTAAAAATGAGCTAGAGGGCTGCGATTTGCGCCATTGGTCATCCCTTCGGAAGGTCTTTCCACAGGAAAAATTTCAAAAAAATCGCCGAACCCACCTACCACTTCTTGGTCCAATTGACGTGGAATGACCCAGCTACGTACGAAAAAAAAAACTAAAAAAACCAAAAAGCTACACAGAATAAACAATTTTTTTGGCTGTTTGAGGGCTTGATTTTGTAAAGTTCTATAAAAATCGAATTTCTTGTTATAGATCATTATAAATGCGTTCCCTTTTCTTTTCATCTTCAAAAAAGCAAGGCGTTCACCCTCCAGTCTCAAAGAACTTCAGAAGTCCAAATTTTCAACTTTTACCCTACACATTTTTTTTAATCGTATGCCTCGCTTGCCCCTCCAAAGCAAAAAAAAATACAATGAGAAAAATTCTCGACTTTTCAAGTTGCAATTTTTGAAAAATTTAGTTCAGATTCTTATCATTATGAACACATGTTCTAATCAATAAAATTGATACAATTTTGTTTAAAACACTTGAATAGCGACTTGGGCCATAAGTCGCCATATCGTCAATCCAAATTTGTAGAAATTTGACCGAAAAGTTCCCATAAATGGGTAGGTAAAAAGACTGCTGACAACAACCACGCTCACTCAAATGAAATTCTCATAAAAAAAACTAGACGAATTGTGAAAACTTGAAAAGTATAAAGTACCTACGTAAAAACAACGAAACAGAAACCACAAAACATCGTAATCTTTACAATTCATCGCAGGATGTCCACGATGAGGAAACAATTTAAAAACCATTCATTCAATAGGCAATAGCCTATTATTCACTTGAGCAACACGTGAGAAAAGAATCTCCACCAAATTCCGCGAATATTGAAAAAAATGAAACGATAAACATACTTTACATCTATCTATTTCAATCATTGAGTCAACATTTAACCTGTTCTTTCCTGACCTTTTCCAAAATGGTTGTTCCTCATTGAAAAGTACCAAGCATTTTTTGTTCGCAGTATACCGAAGTTTAGGTATAGTTTCTTTTGTTTTTCGCAACTACTATAAACACACGATCACCACCCTGCTCAGCAATATGGACAATTTTTGTTTTGTTTTTTGTTCAGAAATATAATATGTACGAACTTCTTCTGATAGTGACTTCAGTTTATTGTGAGAAGTCAGTTGTGCTACTTGTGTTCCTGCTTTGAAATAGTGATTTGCAACCAGTTTTTAAGAAAAATTCAAACTTTAGCTGTAATTCAGTGTATGAATCGAATCTCGAGTTCTCCTGTTTCAAATAATCTCCATACAACGTCTTGATACGTAAGTAGAAGTACCTACTCAAATCAGATATTTTATTTCACGCTGTATAAATCGTTAATTATTAATCAATATCGTATAAGTCAATCGCGAGTGTGATCCCAAGAGTCTAATTTGTCAAAAAATTGCATTCTTTGGGACCAATCATGCATTTCATCGCTGGTGGCAATCGCCATAAGTTTTCAAAAATGGCAATAACATGATATGTAACTACCATATATGAGGCTGGGTATCTGTACCTACCTGAAATATAGTCGAGACATTTTCACCGTTTATATCGAGACATCTCGAATGCCTTGATTTATAACCCAACCATAAATTTAAAAATGGCTACGTGCGGTTGTTTTTCTTCGCGTTATATTTCGTTCGAAAGCACAATAACCGACCAGCAAAGCAAAGCAAATACAGTACACGTATAGTAGGTAGTAATATGAATATTCATCGACGCGAGTAATACAACAAATATAGTAAAGTACCCATCGTGGTCGGTTAATGAAAAGGGAAAGTCGACGACTTATTAATTGTTATTCGGTTACGCGCGAATTACCAGTACATTTCTTCTGCTTTGAAGTCGTGGGAATGACATGCGATCAGTCTGTCGACGCCGAAGCTGAGCTCTTCGTTTCTTCATGGCATCGTCTTCATCGTCGGCTCCAGCAAAGAAAAACAGCTAAAAATCTAGGTAAACTATACGTACGTCGTACGCCGCCGTTCAACAAGTGTCTGAACTGAAGACGAACGTCTCTCTCTCTAACTCAGCTTTTATATGTAAATATCCTGCTCGTAATACGTACATAAGAGAAGATATTGTTCAAACGAGAATGACTGTTTTTCTCCCTTTTCGGCTATAGGTACCTACGTTTGGTTTTCTCTGTCTAATATGTAGGTCTACCTGCGCCGAACCCGAGCACGATCTTCAATGTAAATATTTATTGTCGCATCAATCAAAAAGAGAAAAAGCGAAAAAAAAAAAACATAGTGCGCGAGTTTTCGTTATGTGTTAGAAAGCATAACCGCATCAGACACGCTCTCATTTCTCCACCGTCGCCATTGCCATAATCGCGCCGAGCCACCCGCCATCCGAAGACTGGGATATGAGCATGGGCATGGGCACCGAGCATGAGCATTTTTGTCGGCTCGGCGGCGGTTTTACGAGTAAAACAGATACACATATGTACGATGTAATGTACATAGAAGTGAATTCTAGGTATATCTCCTCTTGTAACGATCGCCGAGCAGAGCGAGCAGCTATACATATGATTTTACGAGCATATCCTATCGCTTTCTCGTCATCTGCGTGCTCCCCGGTGCAGCGTTTATTGTCCAGAAAATATCTGGATTGGGGACTGCATGTTGAAAGAAAGGGTTAAGTGATCGGTATTTGCAACTTAGGCACGATACTACCCACATTTTGTGATGCTTTTGGTAGAGATTTGGTTGAATTTTACCTTCGTTTGCGATGTACAGATTCGTAAGAGCGGGATGGGGAGGGGAGAATAATTCAAACGGATTTTATTCTACGCGGTAATGCGTTCTATCATGAAAGAGATGATCAAACGAGCAAAAATAAGAGTAATGACTATTTCAATCCCCAGTTCCCTCTTTTGTAATTGTAAGGCGGTTCCAAAATATTGAAATTTTGAGAATTTTCATCAGAAAATAATCCATAGTCGAATTAGTAAGAAAACCAGGATGCAGGGAAAAGTATGGAAGAAAGCTAAAATTTGTTACCTAATGTCCCAAACAAGCCATCGGGTCACTCCCAAAATCGGCTCAAATGTGGATAAACTCGTTAAACAGGTCGAGTGTAATATACAACTCGATTTTTAGTTGCCTAAAACTTCATATTCACGCCTTCTGGAGCACATTCAAAATTCTGGAGAAATTGAAAAATGCGCTGGAGGCTCCAGAATGGCTCGAAATTGTGAAATTTTGATTTGGGAGGTTAGTTACGGACAAAATACAGCGATTAATCGCGCAAATTTCAAAAATTTCCTCACAAACGTTTATCTTTTGATTTTTTGGAATTTTCAATAAATTTTGAAAAAAGCTGGTCAAAAAACCACTTTTGAAGTGTCACTCCCAAAATCGGCTCAAATGTAGATAAACTTGTTAAACAGGTCGAATACAATAAACAACTCGATTTTTAGCTGCCCAACTGCATATTCACGCCTTCTGGAGAAATTGAAAAATCGCGCTGGAGGTTCCAGAATGGCTGTAAATTATGAAATTTTAATTTTGGGGGTTAGTTTTGGACAAAACACAGCAATGTGCGTGAATTTCAAAAATATCCACACAAACGGGAAATTTTTGATTTTTTTGATTTTTTAATTTTGAAAAAAGCTGCTCAAAAAACCACTTTTGAAGTGTCACTCCTAAAATCGGATCAAATGTAGATAAACTCGTTAAACAGGTCGGATACAATAAACAACTCGATTTTTAGCTGTCCAACTGCATATTCACGCCTTCTGGAGCAAATTCAAAATTCTGGAGAAATTGAAAATCGCGCTGGAGGCTCCAGAATGGCTGTAAATTATGAAATTTGAATTTGGGGGGTTAGTTTTGGACAAAACACAGCAATTTGCGTGAATTTCGACAGTTTCCACATAAACGGGAAACTTTTGATTTTTTGGATTTTTTAATTTTGAAAAAAGCTGGTCAAAAAACCACTTTTGAGGTGTCACTCTCAAAATCGGCTCAAATGTGGATAAACTAGTTGAACAGGTCGAGTATAATACACAACTCGATTTTTAGCTGCCCAACTGCATATTCATGCCTTCTGGAGCGAATTCAAAATTCTGGAGAAATTGAGAAATCGCGCTGGAGGCTCCAGAATGGCTGGAAACTGTGAAATTTGGATTTCGGTAATTAATATTACTTTTGGGACTTATTTTGACCATTTTTATTGATCAAGTACGTACTTTTTAAAAAAAAGCATAAATCGCCAAATACAGTCAATTTTGAATTTTTAAAAATTCGCCAAAAATCGAAAAATGAACATGCGCAGCTGAAAATTTAGTTTTGGGGGTTTTAGACTATGCTCTTTCCAAAAATCGCGGTCCCGTTCAAATCGGAGAGTGACACCTCAAGTGATTCCCTTGTGAGGTTTTTGAAACAACATTTATCGATCATTTCGTTGGAAAAGTTGTGTGTTTTTTCACTCATCCCTTGCTTTTCTCCCCAAAAGTGTATTGAATTTTTCGAATCTGTTGATAAATCAAATTGGTGGAAACGGAAATTCCCAGAAAATTAGTAATTAGGAAACTATTTCTTAAGAATGATGAACTATAGTGTTTATAATATGTATAGGTACCTAGAAACAAGATTAGAAAAAAATCATCTCCCTTATCAAAGTCTAGAAAATGATCTTTCGCGTTTCTTCGCCAAATATATAAACTCATGTGCAATAAATCCAATTGTGTACCTAAGCATCTAAGTACCCACATGATAAAGTTCTGGGAATATAATGTACCAACCAACCTTACTCATGCGAATTCAGAACGGAAAGCCCACGTAATAAAAATAATTTCTCCGTTATCAAAGGTCAAGAGAATAACGACCAAGTCTGCGGAATAATTTTAATTACTCCCCTGGCTCTGGCTCTGGCCGTATTCATATATTACAACGTTGTTATACTTCTAAATTATAACAAATGCTCGTGTACGAGTACATGTAATGCACTATAAGTATACTGTAATGTAACAAGGCGAATCTTTCACCAGAATAATGGTCGGTCAGTGATCACAGCGTTGTCGTTATTCCCTCCATATTGTGTATACTTTTAAACAGCAGCAAACATATAGTATTAGTTCCGCAATATATACGATGCGGCTCAAAAAAAAAAAAAAAGCGCATTCCACAACCGATACGGACCAGCAGTTTGCTCTGACGCGTAAAAAGATTCGCATCCGAGGAGAATTTTCACGATGTGTACGTTTAACACGGTCAAGTTTTTTCCTCTTATGGAAAATTTTTTCGTCTCAAGATCACTTCTTTTATTGTATAGAAGAATATTCACGTTTATATACTTCATTTCATAGCTCTATCTACGAGTATAAAGGTAGGTATACGAGAGATCGATTTTATCAAACGGTTGTCCGTTCCGGGCACAAGGATTTAGCCTGCTTGCTTCAATGAAAGTATTCCCGATAATAGCAACAAAAGCAGATAACGCAGAAAGCAATTTTGTATAATAATGAGATTTCATTTCAAAACGTGAGTTTTTCCCCCCTCAGCCTCGTCGAAGCCGATACTGAAAACAAACATAGTCGTGTACAAATTAGGTATTCGTTTTCGATAAAAAAAATCTTCCATATTGGTCTTAATTAGTCGCGATATGTACGTTTCTGGTGATTAACACGCGTAATACTCGTACGTGATGATGACGAATGCAACTCATCGTATGTAATTTTTTACCCATAATTTGTCGGCCCACTTTGAGAATGTAACTTATATAGCCCGGTATTGAAAAAAATATATTGTAGGCCAGAAAAATAATATAGGTAGGGAAACAAATGTCTCGCCTTTTTTTAGGTTCATTATACCTACAACGAAGAATCTCGTCGTGATTGATAATAAATGAGATATTAATGGAGTAAAAGTAGATATTTTACTGAATTAAATGAAACGAAATTCGCGTTAGTAGAATATTACTGGCTTATC
Source organism: Planococcus citri (assembly GCF_950023065.1). Lineage (NCBI taxonomy): Eukaryota > Metazoa > Arthropoda > Insecta > Hemiptera > Pseudococcidae > Planococcus > Planococcus citri. The sequence continues at coordinate 58,634,713 of NC_088677.1, read as the reverse complement.
TGCTCGTTTTGATTATTCATTTTTTATGAAAAATACAATATCGTCGTTGGGGTTCTGTACTTATTTTTGCAGCAGCTGAGAGGGAATCAAAGGGTATAAACATGTAGGTAGGCACATGGCACAAGGCAGCTTTGCGCAAATCTTCAGTGTTCTCGATCATATATGCCTCTCCTAATTGGCAGATGTGCCATTGAAAACTCAAAATATCTACGTTTTAGTGAAACAAATGTGCCCTCAAAAGCAGAAAATATAGGGTTGCAATTTCACACCAGGCGTACGAATCATTATTGTATTAACGTTTTTATCACAAATTCGCCTATGTATATTTCGGTATATCGAAAACGTGATAAACAGCGGGTTACACGTAGATGAGAAAGAAGAGAGATGAGGTGTTGAAGGTTCCATTCGATAAAAATATACGTACGTACATATATGTTGATTCTATAACTCGAATGCCAATTTTTATGCTTGTGACGAACTCGCCAATTTCAGATGCTGAAATGGTATTTTTCGATTTTTGGTGAATTTTTGAAAATCAAATTTGAGTAAAAAATGGCGAACAAATTAGAATTTTACCGAAATAGCCTAGAAATCTGCGAAAACTGGTACGCGCCATATTTTTGATTCCCCTCCCTCTCCCCCTTCCCACAGAATCAATTGAAAGCAGTATCGAACTTGTTTCGTGCAAAGCGATGAAATCAGCATTCAAGATTTGGTCTCGGCCAAGTTTCTTCGTAGAATTTTCACACAATTTAATTTATCACTCATCAGAGACCAATTCATCAGCGAACAATTTTTTCACCCCATGATGAGTAAAGCGACCACCAACAAATTATTTTCAATTCTTATATTAATGAATTTGAAGAAGTCAAATTTCGACACGTTTTTATTCATTGGATGTGATTTAATAACGATTCAGAAGTTCTCGAATGATTTGTCGATTCCGAGTAGATCGTTTGCAAACGAATCGAGTCCAATTTTTGACGAGAAGACCAAAATGGTAAATTTTCATTTCGTCGTGTCATCTGTATCTGATTTGATTTTTTAGTGACTTAATCGTTCGTGAACGATTTTTCATATCTGAATAAGTCGTTGGCGAACGAATCATTCACAATTCAATTTCTAAGTAATTCAGTCGTTTTCGAACGATTTATTGTCGTTTCTGAGTGAATCGTTTGCAATCGAATTCGAATCATTCACAATGACCATTTCAAGTAGGTAATTCATTCGTTCGCGAACGATTTTTTGTATCTTAGCAAATCGTTCGCAAACGAATCGTTCGCAACTTAATTTCCAAGTGATTCAAATTCGCAGTCATTGAATTATTTATCGTTTATAAACGAATCCTTTGCAATCGAATCGTTATTTTCGGTTGTTGATGCGAAAAAAGTTGGAAAAGTGAAAATATAGGAAATAGAAAATAAATTCATAAAAATGTCAAAATTATGAAAACTGCAATAATTACATAAATGAACAAACTTTCGCGAAGTTATAGAAAAATCAATACAAATTGTGTTAAAATCCATAAAAAAAATCAAAAAAATTTGAGAAAATAGCATAAAATGGTACAGCAATTTTGGTAAAAATTGATGAAAGTGGTGTAGAAATTTTAAAAAAGTTTGGCATAATTTCATCCTAACTTTGTAGATACATACCTACTTTCCTACCAATTTTTTCTTAATTTTCTATAATTTTACACCAATTTTGCGGATTTTCTGAAGAGTTCGAGCTGTTCTGTTCATGTCACCTACATGGAAATGTTCAATTTTTGGAAACTTTGAATAAACTTTGGTATAACTCTTATTCTGAAAATTTTGTTACTGTCATTTTCTAGTGTTTTTAAAACAATGTTCTGAAATTTCTTCAAACAGTACTTTTATTTTCAATCATTTTCACGTAAGTTAATTTGATATTTTGCGTGAATTTTATGTTTAGGAAATTTTTAGTACCACTTTGAAACTTTTGATGATATTTTAGGCATTTTTTAAACGTTTAATTGGCCAATTTTCGGTGATTTTCGAAACATTTTGATTAATTTTGTCATTTTATCATATTTTTTCCCAATTTTAAAACATTTATAAGTCAATTTTACAATTCTTTTCGACATTTGTTTGAGACTTTGATCATTAACTTTTGATTTGTCTCTTCTCGTTAAATTTTCGTTAGGTTACTCTCGTTTACATTTCTACACTTTTCTATATCATGGGTAATACAATTTTCAATTTGGTCGGGGGTTCTTGCACATGAATTTTTTATTTAATAACGCTCTCAAACATTGAAATTCGTCAAGATGAACTCGCACATAGAACATTTTCCAGTCTTTATCTCCATCTACATTCAGACAGCTTCCATTCATCACCTACAAACCACCACACCGACTATGGTCAGGGCACCAATTCGATACATTCGTGCAGAACAATTCGCCCTTGATTACAGAATCGTTCTTTCATTACGAACCTCCGCACGTAATTCACATAGGTATCTTAAAAAAACGTTGATAATTATGTCCTCGGAAGTGAAATAAAAAAGAGGAAAGCACATGCCAGAGGAAGTGTAGAGAAGAGGGCGAGATGATGATGTTCGAAGCAGCTGTTTGAAAGCTATAGACATCGAGGGTGTTGGATTTTATTCGTTGTAAAACAGGTTTATGATCTTTTGTACGGAAAGAAGTCGTTTTAATTGAAATTTTTTTTCCAACAACAACATTACATAGTATAGTACTCGACACTTGTACTGTATATGGTATTCGTTCGAATCATTGACGAGTGAGAGACGAAGAATGGCAAGAATTTCAACTTTTTTGGCGCAGATTTACCTACTTATTCGGACCAAGAATGTTTGGAATGGAAATTCGTGCATGAGGTAATTAATCAGGAAGAAAATTTTTTCTGTTACGTAGGTACGTACGTATTGAGAAAGCAAGGGTGATAGAAACTTGAATTTCGTTGCAAAAAAAGATTATTAGCATAGTTGACACACTGCAGGGGTTATTTTTTTACTTTCCTTTACAAGAAAAAATAATCGAGTAGGTAGGTTGTAAATACTTGTACTTGAGGGAGAAGTTGAATTGGTGGGACACAAGTAGGTAAATTCAATTGTGAAATTTGCCCAAAAAATTAGGAATATTGTGAGCAGGCGAGGGCGGACAAGGAGGGGGGTTAAAATTTTAGTGAAATCCTGCATTTCATTAATTTGAATTTCATCCATCTTAATTTTTAATTCATTTTCCAATATAATTCACTTCAGAAAACAGTTTAATAAAGCTCGACTTTTTAACAAAGGTAATTAACAATTAAAAATGAAAATAGAAGAAAATCTTGAAAGAAAATATAAACTAGCTCGTTAGAAAAACATTGTATGAACAGTAATCACCTCGGCTATATAGTTTACATATCGCGAGGTTAATTACTTGGTTAATTCTTGCTGATTAGTAAAAAATAAAAGACACGCGAGAACTGTTTATCAACACATATGATTCAAAAAACCAACACTTATTGTTTCGTTTACCCGGAACACGTAGTAGACGACGACGACAAAAATAATTAACGAAGGAATACATATTTTCACACGACACGTATAATTATAACCAGTCGTATGAAAATCATGAAGAGCAAAAAAAAAAAGAAACGACACGAGAATGAAATGTCATCTTCATCTTGGAGGGTAGGCAGGTAAATCTCATAGGCTAATACGTGTAAAATTCTGCAAAACAGTGAAGAGCAAGAGCATGCATAGAGCATTATAACGTGAAATATTACACGATGAATATCATTTCGAGATGAAATCTTTGTAACAGTGCTCCAAACATTGTTGCACAGAGAGAACTTTATACCTATAATTTATATAGAGCAGTGGTATCTTTATCAATGAATTACAATGCAAATGGTACACTCAGGCTTACCAGCTAGTCAGATATGGAATTTCAAAGTACATATTCATTAAACACGTCAGAGTATTGCGGGTACTATACCTTTTAGACCTACACTACACAAACACAAGCCAATAATTTATTCCATCCGTTGAGGTTTATTAACTTGGAAGTATATACCGAATGTATATTAGGTTATTCAACTTGGGAATAGATGACGGTGGTTTATGTCGAACTTATCATTTCCATGTTCATGTTCGAGTTGATGGCGTAGGAGTAGGAGAACCAGAAATAAGGGAATAAAAAGTGAAAAGGGTGGTCACTAGGGCAACTAGACGTTAAACAATCAACTATCACGAAACAGACCGGCATGATAATTATGAAAAAGGCGCCAAGATAGATTTACGGTCAAAGGAACCCATGGCTGGCGAATCTTCTACCTGCTGTAAGTTGGGTCAAGTTTAATGTGCGTTAGAGCGGAGTGGCGGTGTAACGATAGAAAAAAAGAGCACTCTTCGAATAGAGGAATTCTTTTCAAAATGACAGGACAGGTGCACATAATGGGATAATCTTCGTGTTATAGCTGTGTGCAAATTCCTTTCCTTTTTGAAGTGGAGAATATGCGGCGAATATGATTTCTTATGAAGGGAACGAATTACAGGGCTATGGCTACGATTACGTTAGAGATCTGAAAAGCGAATATGAGCCATGAGGATGATCTAGAGTGATGAAAATCAGCTCCACGAATTGCAGAAAGAACCGGCGAACTGTGATCAGTCAGGTATTTTGGATTCGAAATCCGAATAACGAGGATGATCTTGAGTGATGAAAATCATCTACATAAATACTGAATGAATCGGTGAGCTACGATTATACCTATTTTGAATCCGAACTAGAGGACAAGAACGATCGATGTTGAAAATACAGCATCCACGAAGAAAGGAAACGAACCGAAGGGCTATGATGATTTTGAATTTGAAATCCGAGCTCGAAGACTATCAAGGATGAATCAAAAAAATCATTCATGTACGTAGAAGAACTCCAACCCGATGGGCAATACTTCAAAATCGAAATCCGGAACTTTCGAGGGTGATCAAAGAATGATGAAAATCGTCTACGTAGATGAAGAACGAACTGAAGAACAACGACCATACTTCGAAACCGAACAGAAAAATGATCGATGCTCAGATGAAAATCATCTTCGAAGAACGAAGCGAAGAGCTCTACGATTAGATAAATAAGTACTTCGAATCCGGAATATTCCAACTCATGCATGATCAAGAGAGATGAAGCTGATGGCTGATGAAATTAATCTATACACACAGAAGATCATATTTATGATATCAATGTGAACATATTTAATTAATCTTACCGGACAATAAGATGATAAGGTGTACTGCAGAGGAGAATTATTTCCATTTTGTTCTTCTTGCTCATGTCTGAGTCGAGCTCTTTCCACTCGAGCCAGCGTAGGTGAGTCTAGAATGGACGGAGATGCTGTAGACGAAGGTCCTCGCCGATGGTATCCATTTTCCATAACCAACATCGCGAATTATTATTTTTAAAACGATATTAGCGACACATAAAACAATATTCACTACCGCAATTAATTAATTATTAAATTTAAAATAAATCCACGTAAAAACACGAATCGCGAACAATATCGGAGCACGTTTCGACACACGACACCATAACACGAATAGAGGCAAACACCGACTTGAACGTAAACGGAAGAAAGAGTAATAATCTCGTTAGGTCGGAGCGGTTCGTTTGTTACCGAAGAGTCTCCGAGCTTGCTCGAACAGCTGGTGACTCACCGAGGGGAACGAGGTGGTAAACCCATGCGACGTATTCGTTCGTTCATCTGATCGTAAAAAATTGTAAAATTTTTCATTTGCAAAAAATTTTCCGATCGAATTTTATTCTCATAAACTACTATTATCTAACGTACCGGGTGACCAAGAATAATGGGATTTCGATGTTATCAAAAAGGAGAGAAAATTCCCGTTATGAAAATTAGAAAATTGAATAATCATGTAAAAAATGGCGTTTGAGTGATTGTTTCAATGAAATACGAAATAATCTTTCATTTTGCATCGAAACAATAATTCGAAAGCACTTTTTCTCGATTGTTATTTCATTTTCCAGTTTTTAATTAGGGAAATTTTTTTCCCTTTTTAGCATATCAGAACATTACAAAACCCATTATTCTTGGTCACCCGGTAGGTTGTCCCAGGGTTTTCGTGTTTGGTTTGTTTGATTATAATACTGATGATTCATCATCATTCGTCAGTGAACCCGTTCGTCTTCGTACCTATACCTGTGTAATTCGCGATTTGACGAATTAAAATTAGGTAGGCAGAGTACTTGAATTGAAAATTGTGCTTCGTTTCACTTTTAGTTTTCAGTGCCCTAATTCTGATATGATGCGAGACTGAGATTAGAAAATGTATTTGTAATCTGCTGCTTTCTTTCTCGTAAGTTTGTAGCTTTGTATTTTTTATTGCTTTACACTACTCTTTGTTCAGAAAAGAAAATATGAAAAATTGAATTAAAAACTCTACTTACTCAAATTATGCGTTTCGTCGAGTAACTTTTTAAAATTAAAAATTTTATTCGAAGTGAAATAGAACACGAGTTGGTTTATAGGATTTCATTTTTTAAAAAAGTTTTCAAGCACAAAATGTTCTTTGTGAATCTAACATCTTGATCTCGTTAGTGTTTTTCTTTTTCGAAAATTGTTGAATTAAATTTTCAGCCAAATTGGCGTACATAAACGATATATTTAATTTACTTGCCCAAGTAAGCACTCGTATGTTTATATAAGGTCGAGAAAAGTTGATGATTATTCTTCATGCGTGATGTTTCAATAAGTGAATTGCATGTGAAAATCGAAAACACTGATTGAATGTATTTGTATTTTGTTGCCAAATTAAGCTTACGTTAGATAATGTTTCGCGAGTGAGAGCTAATTGCTTTCTAGGCATGTAGGCTACTAAATGTTTAGAAGTGCCAATATTGTTACAAAATGAATGTCATGTAGAGGCAAGGTTACAACTGGGTCAAAATTTTCTGATTCGGTTAATTTTAATCTGATAACTAGAGCTCGGATTTTTATGATTTGTCATATTTTCATTCATCGCAGAAGATCGCGCATATCCTATGGATTTTTGTGAATCATACAATTCTGAGTTAAATGAACCCAACTTGCTAGCGCATATTTTGCATATTTTGGGCGTAAATGCATAAAAATGCATGTTTTAGACATTTTAAGGGCATATTCGTCATATTTTGGGCATTTTTTCCATTTTTCAGTCATATTTAGGAAATTTTGGCCAAAAAACTCCTTTTTTGGCAAAATTTTTATTAAAAATAAAAAAACTGGAAAAAAAATTGAAAAAATGATTTTAAAAATTTGTTTACCACGTTGAGGCAATTTGTATGTTAACTTAAATAATTGATTATTTAAAGTAAAATTGAAGACTTTAATCTCTTTTTTTTGAATTTCTTAATTTTTTAGCCTTCCCTATACCTTTAAAATGAAAAATCCTTTCTGTAGATACCCATATTTTTTTTTTTTTTTTTTTTTTTTTTTTTTTTTGGGGTGTTTATAATTACAAGATTATTACACCCGTAAGGGGGGGGGTTAGATTTGGTTTGTGAGGTTGATGTTTTTTATTAGGGAGATGAATTTTTGATTGATATTGCATAAAAGTGCATATTTGATGAATAAGGGCATATTTTGTCATAATTTGATCTTAATAAATGCATACTTTATTGCGCATAAAATGACTTTTTAAGTGCATAAAAATCCGAGCTTTACTGATAACTAACTGTGAATCTGTGAATAAAACAGTTGAAGAAAAACGAAGTTATCGACATCGTGTAGGCTACATGAAAACTATCAATGCCAATTCCAAAAATTATTTCTAACAACGTAAAAATAAAAGTAAAAAATTTTAAATTGATCAAGGTTTTTGTTCTTCCTGCTCTTCCTTCAACGAAATTATGTCTTGATGTCACTTGAAACAAATCTTGAAATCAATTCTGAATAAGTTTTTCAGTTTTCCTCCTTCCAAAAATGCCTTACCTACCAATTTTTCTTCGTAAAATTGCAAATTAATGGCTAATCTGCATACAATATTGTATTTATTTTGCCCGAAAGGGTCCAAAATATGCGTGCACTAAGTACATATTCAGAATTGGAAGTGAAACAGCACAGTAGGCACTGTAGCAATGAAATAGGTACCGTCAAAATTGCAAACTCTAAATCTCAATTTTTCAACTCCAAATGTAACCTTTCAAGTTTTAAAAATATAATTCTTAGAATTTTAAAAAATTTTCAATTAGAACAAAATTCTGAAAACGTTGAAAAGTAGTGTGCTGGCCTCCAGGCCTCTCAGAGTCGGATCTAAGAAGAAGAAAACGATCAGTCTACCGAGCAAAATGCTTTAGTTCAGGCTACTTCGTTTCAGTTAATCCATATCCTCTCCTTCATTATTCGGTTTTCAAATATGTTACGTACCTTACCTACCCAATGAAAGTGCTTAAAAATTTCTCGGTAATTTTGAGACAGAGCCGCTCTGAAAATTTGAGAAAGGTAAGGCAAGCTTAAAGTACCCCAGCCACCCATCCGCACCTCATCTTAATCCCTTCATCCCATTTTTTTAGATTTTCAATGTTTTATTTTGGGCTCATATGCCCAAGAAAAAAGGAAGATAGCATGTAATGTTTTTTTTTTTTTGAAACGCTGATAGAGTCATACAAATTATCCATCGGAAATATCAAATACTGAAAAATGGGAACGGAATTGAGCCCGAGCGAAACGAGGGTTTTAAACGTCTAAATTCCGAGAAGAGTAAAAGTGTTGTTTTTGATGTGAGCATACTGACAACGTAACAAGAAGACATAGTTGCTGAGTAGTTAGTTAATTTTTCTGAACTTGACATTTTATTGCTTCTTGAATTTGAACAACAGTGTGTTATCTAATTTTCCGAGATTCTATTTTCGAGAAGAAATACAATAGAATCCGGGGGAGGGAGGAATTTTCGCCAAGTATTCAAATTCCAGAAAGCATGGAAGCATGGTGAAATTTTTATGGCGCAAAATAACGATGCATCTTATATTTTAACCACAAAAGCAAAAATAAATTTGAAACACATTTTTTTAGGTCAAAAAAATGCTTTTAAAGGGTAAAGGCGAGTTTCAGGCACAATATGTTGATTGTTGTCAGTAAGAAAAATATTTATTGGAAATCCGATGAAGAAAAAAAAAGATTTGCAATTTGAAAAAAGTACTTACTTCCCCTGGTTTTTTTTACCTCATTCAGCGTACTTACTTTAAAAAATAAACTCCTATAAGTAGATAGATAAGTTCATAATTTGAATAAGATTTTGAAAAAAAAATTTTTCAGTAGGCATTGGTTTCACTCATTTTTATTCGCTTTAAAATTACTGTTTCAATTGATTGACTTTGACATTTCTCAACTCTAACCTGATTTTAATTTTTATTGAAAATGCCTATTTCAGCATACTTTTTGTTTTCATCTTTTCAGAGTTGCAACTGCAAGAGTGCAAACGACCAAAAGGCCAGAATACCTTTTAAAGCCAGTTATGTGTATAATGTACATATTTTTCACATTTTAATCCAAAACAAAACGGCACTTCTATTTTTAAGTTTTAAAATCACGATACTTAAATCTAAAACCTTGCTTACTTTTTGTTTTTAGGTGGGTTTAGACTTTAGTTCCACCTTTAGAGCTTTGGCATTTAAGGTGGTTCTTTACACTTTGAGGGTAGTATATTCAAGATGTCAAGGCAGAGTGTATACGATTTTTAATTTCGTATTTTTTCTAAAACGGATGCATTAAACTGTAGGAAATTTATGTAGTGCATGTAATTACGATTGAGAAAGTGAATTAAATTATTAAGAAACACTCAAATGGCTTTAAAAGAAGAATATTAAGCTCATTGTGAAATTATCATGCACACGGACACTCGCTACGGTTTTAAGGATTTCTCAGGATGTACTCGATGGAATTTCATGAATTTTGGATATGTTGTACAAAAATGCCCACTTTACATCAAGACAAAGCCCTTTTTTCAAAATTTTGAGTTTGAGACCCCAAATTCGTTACATCTTTTCGCGACTTCATAATTTCCAAAATTAGTCATTGAAAAAATTAAAATTCGAAAAAAAGGGCTTTGTCTTGATGTAAAGTGGGCATTTTTGTACAACATATCCAAAATTCATCAAATTCCATCGAGTACATCCTGAGAAATCCTTAAAACCGTAGCGAGTGTCCGTGTGCATGATAATTTCACAATGAGCTTAATATTCTTCTTTTAAAGCCATTTGAGTGTTTCTTAATAATTTAATTCACTTTCTCAATCGTAATTACATGCACTACATAAATTTCCAACAGTTTAATGCATCCGTTTTAGAAAAAATACGAAATTAAAAATCGTATACACTCTGCCTTGACATCTTGAATATACTACCCTCAAAGTGTAAAGAACCACCTTAATTTAAATAAAAGCTTTGAATGCACTGCATTTACAATATCAAATTTCTCCATGTGGCGTTTTTGCGATTCTTGATTTTCTTATTTTCTTGCAAGCATTTTTGCAATTTTCTGTTGTTTAAAGACGTATTTTTTTTGGCCAAAAGTTTGTGTGTGTTTTTTTGTTGAAAAAAGCAAAAAAAGTACTTTGGCCTGACTTGAAGTCTGAACCAAAGTTTTTGCAAACTGAACGTTGGGTCCGGTTGGTCGTTGATCCAAAACCTGAGCCCTGAGTCGTGATCCAGCTAAGCTAAGCTAACTCTAAGCCTAAACTCAATTTGGTTTCTTTGACTTTTGAGTTATTATATTAAATTCAACTTTATTTAATTAATAATTTATTATTATTCATCAAAATAAAATATTCAATAAAAAAAAAATATTTTATATTTCTATGATGATTATAAATTTGACAACAATGACAACATTGACAACAGTGCAAAAATATCCAAATTCCAAAACGATCTCGCGAAGGTAACATATTCGTTTTCTAGTACTTTACTCTGCTAACTTTTGTGAATTGTGTTTATATGTGGTTGATATTATCCATCCATTATCTATTTACCGGATGTCTGTTCATGTTGCAAAAGATATTCAATTTTCACGATCCTAGCAAGTATTTTATTGCTTTGTCGGCCATTTGCGAGTGTTCTGATATTTGTGCTGTAAGCAGTAAAGAACGTCCGCCATCATTCGCCTTCGCGTTTTCTCAAGATGTTTTCTTTCTGAAGTCATATTGAAGTTGATTTAAGTCGTTTTTATCTGCCCAGGCCTTAAAATGGAACTACCCGCAGGATGCAAGATGATGAAAGTCCAAGAGATATGCCATAGCGGCTTTCTTTGGAGTTTCGAATTTCTAAACTACGCGGACGCGTCAGAGAATAAGAAGAAGCTACATTTTATGGAAGAACACCTGAAGTTGAAATTATGGCAGAGACCTAACTTCCACACTAATTTCAATGAAAATCAGGTAAGGTGGATTAGTGGATCACACTTTGGTTCCATTTTCTTCGGTACTAATGCTTTTTTATAGTTTGTAGCGGTCGAAATAGAGAAATTACGTAGAGTGGTTCGAGGATACGTGCTTTCCGTCACCCATGATAGAACAGGGGACATGTACCAAGTGTTCCTGATCGACTACGGCAGCAAAGAGAATGTCCACTCTCGAGATTTAAGGATACTGCCTGATTACGCTAGTGTTGAAAAATTACCTGCTCAGTCGTGGAGAATCGGCTTGTACGGAGTTCTACCAGTTCATTTAGAATTGGAACTAGGAGGATCTGCGAATAAAACGTGAGTGAAATATTCAGATTGTTGATTGTTATCTGTATCGTTAGATTACCCTACTTTGAAAAAAAAATCTATCGAGGGGAAATGAGCCATTAATTTTGTACGAAGGAATTGGAAAGAAATCAGTAGTTATTATTTGTATTTTGTGTTTTCAAATTATTTATTTATTCCAAAATATACCTAATGTCTAACGATCCTTGTTTCGTGTCCGAGAACTAAAATGACCGAATTTATGTTACGTAGAAAGGTCTTATTGTTTCATGTTTCTCATTCACAGAGTTGGAGAAGCTTGGAACGGTAAAGATATCAAGTTCATGGAAGATGCGCTGTCGAAAGCCGATGTAATCCATTTCGAAGAAGTCATCAAACATCAAGAATATCGATTTGGATACGTTCATTTGAAACGTCCTGGTACTCGAGAAAACACTACTCTACAAAAGTTACTCGTTGAAGAAGGTTACGCGGTTGAATCTGAAGATTTTAATAAATGTCAGTAATCAATGCTTCCTAATTTAAAATTATTACGATCGATTTGATTTTGAACTTTGGTGTATATATTTTGTAACAGATATTCCTTCAATTGTGAGACGTATACGAACAACTCAAGACCACAAGTCTTTTCCAACCGGTGATCCGGTACGTAAAGAGGAAGTTAGATATAAGCGCAAACCTGACTACTTCGATATGCATTATATAAAATTTCATTTTTCAGACCGATAAAAGTGATTCTGTCGATGGAGTGGAAACTCCAGTAATTGCAAGTAAATCCGATCAGCCTCAAACAACTGATTCGCCGTCGTCGAGTTCCAAATCAGCACCCGCAGCTCCTGAAATATCTCCTAGCTCGGCACCCTCGTCTCAGATCAAGGGAAGGGGTAGAGGTGAACTTCTACAGAAATTGAAGATCGTGAAGGCTCCTCCGCCTGAACCTGCTCCGATGGTTGGAAGAATTCCGATGAATGAAATCGATCAATTCGAAGATTCTCTCGATTCGGTTTACCACGACGCGATTAGTACATCGAAGGCAGAATCATCTCGAAGAGATTCGTTTAGCTCAACCGAGTTTCACACTCCGAAAAACAGTACACCGTCTTCATCCAGACGCCAGTCATGTAGTTCGATTGAAATAATATCCGATACGAATCAGCCTAAAATTGAAACCATTTCTTTAATTACACCTCCTCCGAATGATCCTGCGATATTATCTTTCTCTCGTAAACGAAACGTTGAGACTATTGATTTAACCTCATCACCGCCGACTGTATCTCTAATCACACCGTCGCCTTCTCCGCACAGTAACCTCGCTGATGATAGCTGCTCAGAAAATTCACCTCAATCGGGATCAGTTGAAAAACCAGCAAGAGGACGGGCTGCTATATTAAAAGCTGCGATATCATCGATGTCAAATGAATCCCAGTCCCCAAAAAGTGATATTTCTGATCGCAATTTGAGTGAAAAATTATCTCGTCTTCTGAAAATAGATAGTACACCGAAACCAGGGAGTTCTCGTGGTCGAGGCGCGTTGAAAGATCGTATAATCAGTGATTCGTCGTGCTCGAGTAGAAAAAGCTCCATCGATAGCACAGCATCGGCTGAACCAACGCCAGTTAAACCATCTTCTATCGATTTCGCCAATGACATCGTCCCGCTGAATACGGTGCCTGTGACATCAGTTCCCGAAGAACAAATAGTGGATGAAGTCGCTCAAGACGATATGTTTTGCGAAGAAGAAGATTTCAACGAGAAATTAATTACTCAAATAATGGTCGTGGGTGATGAGGGAGCTTGCCGTTTCAAGCCTAAATTCGCTATCAATGATTTTGATCTTCACCCCGATGTTAAAAAAGTTCGTAGCATCATTTTAAATTAATTTCTACGATAGAGTATCGAATGAGAGATTAATTATTTACTTGTATTTGCAGCGTGCTGGTCAGTTACGTCTCACTGATTTAATTCGTAGTCAACGATACATGATTCCTGCGATGCTAACTAGAAGAAACGTAACGTTAGTCGGTCCTTCAAGAGGAGGTAAAACCGTATCGTGTTTAATCGCATTGTTTTCCCTTTTGAAAGAGAAGAAGTTCTACAAAGCGGTAAGTTTTTCAATCCAGATTATGAATAAACGAAATAAAATGTGATATTAATATTTTGAATTTTTCCTTTATCCAGCTGCCTGTCGGACCTGGTCCACGAGCCATAATATTGTGTCCGTATTCGTCTCAATGTGAAAATATTGAACGTATATGTAACGAACTTAACAAATCTGTTGCGTCAATTTCAAGTACACAACTGCCAGAAAGAGATGTTTTGAAACTGAACGTAGCTTATGGATGTGGTAAAGAAGCGGAAAAAGATAAATTGGTGAGTGCTTTGAGCGAATAATGACGACTGAGAAATAGAAAAAAGTATTCAAATATTAATATTATTTTCTTTTTTTTACAGAATGAATTAACTCAAGGATACGATATCGTCATATGCACTCCTTCGTGTTTATTAAGACTTCTGCAGACACCAGAGATGATGAATTTCAAAAGATTATGTCATTTGGTGTTAGATGACGCTGATACGTTGTTTAAATCTTACACAGATGAGGTACCTAAACCTACTTGATTAGTTGATTTTTATGTAATCTAAAAAAAATTTATTACGATGGAGTTTTTCTACATTTTTTTTTCAGATCATCGAAATCTTACAACAAGCCTACAGCTCTGGTAAAATATGCGAAAACGGTTTAGTTCTGCCCCAACGTGTGATAATTTCTCGAGAATGGATTCCGATGATCAAACAGTGGGTACAAAAAGACGTCACCGAGCAACGAGGTATCCTGTTGATGGCTTCGTATTCCGAAGCAGCTGTTTTTTGCAACGTTAAGGCTATGCTTAGACGAATCGATGACGAAGATAAGAAACGAAACGATTTGATAAGTTCGTATTCATTTATTGATTTTTTGAAAAGAATAAACCCCCCATTTTAATTTTAATTTTACTTTCGTCTAGATTACTTGCATATCGAAGCTCCGCAGAAATCCACTGTCGTAGTGTTCAATAACGTCGAAGAAATGAACGAAGTTTACACGTGGATAAAATCGAAATGCATGCGACCTTTGTTCAAAGTTGGGTATAGTCTTGGCAGTGCTGAAGGTATCTTCTAAGTTCCAATATTTATGTAGGTATTCGATAGATGAATATTCTTGTAACATGTTCTGTTTACAGATATCGTCGCCAATTGGAAAAGATCATCGGATGAGCAGCAGTACCCGATTATATGTTGCACCGATAATACTCTCCATGATTTGAATATTTACATGGCTAATTCCTTGATCCACTACAATTTACCTACTAAAGAACGAGGATACTTCACCGAAAGATTCAGCGTGTTATTGCATAGGTTGGCTGGTCCACCGGAATTCGTAAGCAGAATTTTTTTCTCATTCGTAATCTAAATCTTCAGCAATGAAATTCTCTAATTTTGATTTTTTTTCTGATCAACAGTACACACCTGGTAAAATGCCTTCGACGTTCTCAAAAACAGACACGTTGATTTATGTCGGACCCAACGACCATTTACAATTCCCTACCGTGATCAAATTAATGGAAAAATTACGTATGAAAATTCCCGAAGAATTGAAAATTACCGCGAAAGTGAGTATTGAATTGTTGCGTATCTATCCGAGTGAGTTATTTTGTATTCCTAATACGAAAAATATTCTAATTTTAGGAACTACTTCAAGCCAGAGAGTTGGAAAAAGATGGTAATAAGTTATGCGAAAATTACAAGAAGTTTGGACAATGCTCGAATGAAAGAGTATGCCCAAGTAGACATTATTTTTCGAAATTGTACGACGAACCAGCTTCGGATATCCCTCGGTACGGTGTATTTTGGAATTGTAGATTCGAAAGTGATATGGGTGTAATTTTTGAGTGTTTTTTGTTTTCAATTACAGCGAAGGACGCGTTAAAATGCAAATTCTGCAAGTATATAGTGCGAGTCACTATTGTGCCAGGTTATTGGAACATAGTGATGCACAGGAGAAGAAATGGACTCTTATAAAACCTCCGATCCATCCGGGAGTGTTGAATGCGAAAATGAATATGTATTTTTCCAATCGTGAAAAAAGGTTGGTATTTTCAAAAATCAAGGGTCAAGTTATTCATTATGAGAGTTTAAATTCTGGATGGTTATACTTTCAACAAAAATGGGAATTTCAAAAACTACATCTTATTCAATTGAGTAATATTGAAATTTATTTTTAAATAGAGCGATGCATCTTTGTCAAAATGTCGGTGAAGTGGCGGCGATTGAAACGACCACCGATATGTTCAAAAGAGTTCAAGTACTAGAGTTGGTAATGGATGAAAAATTCGATGAATTGAGAACCGTCAAAGTTAAATTTATTGATGACGGAAGGATCGACGATGTTCGGGTAAGAAGAATAACGATGTAAACATTATGAACTGCTCTCAAGATCTTCATGAATTGTTCATCGCTTCGACTAACTTTGATTTTTGTAGCCATCTGTGTTGGTTAAACTCCCTCCAGAATTCGCGGATGTTCCATCGACCACAGTTGATATATTTCTTTGCAACGTTTTACCGGTGGATCGAGATGTTGAATGGGGTGACATAATCACCCACAAGGTGCGAGAACGAATACTGATGATGCAAGATAGCGAAGATGTCGATTTCATCGGCGAGGTATTTAAAATTTTTTTCAGCGAAATTCCTCCATTTTTTTTGGTTATACTGAAGATTTTTTGATCATTTTTCAGATTAAATTAGTATCCGGTCGAGATGTATGGGTTGATCCGTTAAGATGCGATAAAGTATACGACAGACGTAAAGATATAATTACTATCGTATCTTCAATGTGCAGAGATCTGCTGAACAAGAGGGTGGCTGTCGAAAACCCCAACCATTTGCCGAAGCTTTTATCAATGTATCAAGAAGCTGGTCTTCTCGAACTCCCTAAAGCCACTATTCAATCGACTACCGAACCTTCTGTCGTTCAGAATAACGCTGCTTCTACATCCCTTCCTAGTGAATCGGAAAAACCTTCTTGCCAACCGAACTCTATCGTCGAAGCCCTTAACGAATCTAGTTCATCCGATTCCACCGTAATCCAGGATCCGTTGAACGATACGGAGGATGACAACGTGAACGATACCGAGGATGACGACGAGAACGATATCGTTCCTAAGACAGTGCCCTACGAATCAGAAGAAGAATGGCCACTCGAAGACGAACCGCAAACGCCTGCGGCGCCCATCCAAAGCAAGCCTGAGGCAAATTCTAAGCCTAAATTGAGAAATGAAAGTGATTCCGAGTTCGATCAGTACGATTACGATACCGATTCCATGGTGAGTAATAATAATTTCCAACAGTTCGGGCGTTATTGATTAAAAATAGTTCATTAACCTTGGATTTATTTTACAGCCGGAGAATGGATTGCAAGAGGAATTTGATTACTATTTTAAACCCGATGATTTGGATGATTTAGTTGAAGTTTTATATCCTGGTTTCAAACAGGTAAACAAATTAATCGAGTACTCGATTTTTATGAACTATCTTAAAAATATCGAATCTATTTTGCAGATGAAAATTTCGGCGAATAAGGAGAAATTTTCGAAGCCTAGTATAGCTGCTGCTGCGCACGAACCCGAAGTGCCTACAATAGGACAGATAGCCAATTCTTGTGTTCCGCAGCAGCCTATTTATGCTTATGAACCAGAAGATTCGACTAAATATATTTTAAAACCGAGAACGGAGTGGTACCAGGACGCAACTCACGTCTACATGAATATTGCGCTCAACGTTGACGAATATGTTATTCGATTAACTGCTAATAGTATATATTTTAGGTTCGTATCATTCAAAGTTGATTTTTTTCTTTGGCCGCCAATTTTTTTTTTGTTTGGTTGATGTTATTTTCTTGTTGCAGGGCTGTCTACAATGAAAGAATTTACGAATTCGATGAAAAATTATACACGACTATAGAAGACGAAAATTCCAAGCACTACAAAAGTAGTGTAATGATAGCTGTAAAAATGGAAAAAGTCATAAAACGTAAGCAAATTTTAGAAATTTATAAATATAACGAAAATAAGCCAAATTTTAAAACAAGTTTTTTTTCCTGTAGTGAATAATTGGCCAAGAATCTTCAAAAACAAATTTACTTCAGGATGGATCAAACGTAGTGTTCATATTTTGGACGAGGACTTGGAGGTACCTGATATGTGCTGGGATCAAAAACTTAATACTGGTTTAGCTCGTAAGTATCCCAAAATACTTCTTATTTTAGTGTTTTCGAACATCTCGATAACTGTTGATTTGTTTTTTTCAGTTAAAACTCCTGAAATACCGGACGATTTTAAGTATATTAGTAACTACGACACCAATGTTACGATATACCCCGAAGGTTATGAAGAATTGCACCTTGACTCAGACGAAGATTCCGACGGAGTTGGGAATGATGAACAAGATCCAGACGAATAAAGTTCGTATTTTTCGTTATTGTTAATTTCATTGAGTTATGTTTATTACTAAAAAAAAGTGATTTCTTTTCGACGATATTTATAATTTTGTATGGTGTAATTTTTGTTGAATTTCGTAAATATTTTTCGGAGTATCGAATTGATTATTTGAAATATGTATTTTTAAGTTTTGTTTAAAAGTTGTAATTCGTTTAAGTTGAATAAGCTACAAAAATACTTTCATTTGAATGAAAATTTATTTAGATTGGTTTAATTTTATGCATTCAATGTACAGATTTTTGCAACTGTCGAATCATTATAATTGTGATTTATCTAATAAGGATCTCGGTGCTTTGTCAATATCGTAAGGGGATTTCTTTAACAATACCAAGAATAAAAATGTATTTGTATTTGTTTTTTGTAGTACATTTTCAACTTATTTTTTTCCCAATGGAAATTTCTCTACCCTTAGGAATTATCTTACGTGTGACTTTTCTCGCTTTGTTAACATCATGACGTCTCAGAGCTGTCGTCCTGTTGATTTTCACCTACGAAAAACAAATACGAAAAGAAAATGCAACAAAGTGCTCGAGCAGATGTAAATTAATTTTTTTTTATTTACTCACTTTGGGTTTTTCGTTTTCTGATTTGACGCCGAGTGCATCTTTTTTGCTGATCAGGTTGACGATGTGTTCCTCGTTATATTGCACTAACAAATTTCTAAATTTTGAAACTAGAAAAAAAGTGAAATACGTAATATGTAATTAGGTTCACTTTGTATTCAATGGTGACTGAAGTGAAGGAAACAACGAAGCTCGAAATTGACTTGAAAAACTTAAGAAGTTGAATAAAACTAAGCAGATTTTTAAAAAAAATTATCTCACTTCTTTTCGCTACTTCAGCTTTGAAAGCATCAATTTTCAAAATTCTTTCTTCCAAATATAAGATGAGTTTTCGTCGAAAATCTTCTTCACTCGAATAATGTTCTCTGGCCGGAAATTCACCAAGACTGCAGATTGCAGAACCAAATAAATTTTAAAATAATTAGCGATCATCCAAAAAAATTGTCATTCCCCCCCACCTCATTTAGAAAACTGAAACTCTGTACTCACTCATACACCATTTGAAAATCGATCGAATTACTTAGAGGCAGAACTGATTCAGAATCTGTGTATTCTTTCATCATTTCATCGGTTGTGCTAGGTGATTTCTCCAATTCATTCTCAGCTGATTTTTTGAACGATATCAAAACTGGATCAAAATCTACCTTTAAACGTGTCGATTTTGTTGTTACATCTTGCGATACTTCAGCAAATTGCAACACCAACTGCGTGAAATCAAATTGCTTATTATTATTGAGCTCAATATTGTAAAACCTAAGATCCCTAGTTAATTTTAGGCAAACTTACTGCATTTTCTTCAGCATCGTAAATACTTGGATTTACACACAGAATCATTCTAATATTTCCATCACCTTCGAAGAAATTCTTAAACAACATGGTGATTTTTTGTTCTCTATAAGGCACCATGCGATTCGAACCGCTGAGCTGGTTTTCTCGCAACGATTCTATGCATTTTCGAAGAGCCATTAATGACTGATTTATTTTACCAGCTTCGCATAATCGTTGTCCGATATTCTTAGTGCGATTGGTTCGTTCACTGCCGGCCAAATCAACAAGTGATAATTGACTGATGCAGAGTTTATCGGGATCTTGTGAGACGGTCTCTCCAGTTGTGTCTAATGGAGCCTGAAATTAGGCATAGGTACGTCGAAAAGTCAGTATTTTATTTTATTGTCAAGCGTGAGATTTGAAAAATGAAACCACTGTAGGTTTAGGTATGTATTACCTGCACCAAACGTATTGTAAAAACTGAGTGACTCCGGCTAGAATCCGCATTTAGTGCAGTATGAGCCATTCTCTTGCGTCTTTGACCTTTGCGAAGAATATCATAAGCTTCTTCTACGCTTTTAACCTCGGTTTCAGTGATCCCATGAATATACATGTTTCCAGAGCTGTCTTCTCGAACCAGTTTTGGTTGAGGTCTGGTAAAAAAACGACGTCAAAAAATCATTTTCTGATGATTAAGGTAGATAGGTAGGTACCTACATGGCATTGAATATTGAATACCTACCTCGAGTAGATATTGACATCGGAAAGGTGATCGAGTAAATCGTAAACGTAATTATTATACACTTCGATATAAGAGATGAATACTGCATACGCGTGACTTTCTTCGGGGATTTGAATTTTGGTACTATCTTTACTTCGAGCTGACAGTAAATCCTCTTGAGATTCTCTCCTAATAATGCAGAATGGATCACAAAAGCTTAATAAAAATAATAACCTAACCCATACCTGTCTAAAAATGTGAGAACTGAGGAAGGTAGGTAGATGAATATGCAAAGTAGGTATTTCTTACTTCCTGAGCTTATTCAAATTTTTCTTATTCCATTCTTCTCTTTCAAGTTCAGCTTGCTGTTCACCCTGTACTTCAAATCCATTCACTTTATCAGGTTTAAATACGAATCTTTTAGCTTGAAAATCTTGAATAGAATTGAATAACACATCGAAGCATCTCTGCATCAGTCCAGCTCTGTGTTTGTTTCCAGTCATCGTGTAGGTTTTTCCACTTCCGGTCACACCGTAGGTAAACAAAAGGCCATTTTTGCCTTTGACCAATTCATTGACTAGAGGTAAAGCTACTTCATCGAATACCTCTTTTTGAGTGCTCGTTTCTGAGAAGATCCGTTTGAAGGTGTATTCTCTGCGAAAGTTTTCTGAAACGGTTAATTGAACGACGCAATCGGAAGTGATTTTGATGCAGCGTGTTTCTGTCGATGAACTGCTCGGTTTTAGGCGACAATATACGAGGAGAGGTTCCACCGTGGTCGATTTTTGCTGCTTAGATGCTGCCATTTTGATCAATGATGGTAAAGTTTCTTCAGACTATCTTGGAACGATGGGATGCCTTCCTACAAAGTTGGCTTCGAACACAAAACAACAAAATTTAAATAAGAAACTAAAGCATGAAAATTAACTTGACGATAGTTGAGCGTACCTACTCGCTTGTTCATGGGCATAAATCGGTTTATTAAGAGGCTTTGATTAAATATCCATAAAAATATCATTATGTTCAGAATCATAAACTCCATTACATTGAAATGCAATTTGCTCAATGCCATTTTACAGATGCTCATTCTGTTGATCTTTGATCTACGCTAGATCAATCTTTCGTGATCCTACGACCTACGCACAGGAGCAGCTGATCGAAGGTATAAAACAGCTGTAGGTAAGGAACTAAATACCAGGTATGGAAATACGCCATCTTTGGATATAGAAAAAAAATTTTAAGGACTCAATTTATTAATAATACCGCCAATTTACATTATTTTTTTACTTCATATTCATTTTAATACACAAAATAAACATTTTCCCACCATTTTTTTGATTTCATTTCTTTATATGACTGAAATGAAAAAATCACATCACCGTCAAAACTACGAAATCTATATCCAAAGATGGCGTATTTCCATACCTGGTATTTAGTTCCTTACTGTAGGCGCTCAGCTGATCATCATGGATAGAGGTGGAGGGGTAAGGTCTCAAAGTCGAATTTTTTAATTTTCTTACAACCGTCAGCACTGAATTTGTTATTATTTTTGAATCTTATCAGTTGCTTATCACTTGAAACACTTCAAATCATCATCATAATTAATTGGTTTTATTCAAATCATTTCAATTATGAATAATTGAATGACAATGTAGGGACGCGATCAAAGATACGTCAACTCCACAACAATGTCGTTTATTTTCGCGTATCGTGAACAATGGTCAAGTACGTAATGAATGAGTCGAAGATGTGGTTCCAGTATCACACATATTTGTTGATAATTTCGCTTTTGGGCACTTCTTCTGCCTATAAACCAGTTCTTATAGTCCATGGAATTCTATCTGGAAATGAGACGATGCTCAAATTTGCTGAAATAATTAAACAAGTAAGCTATCTTTCTTTGGTTTGATAGGTACTTCGTAATATTTCATTGTTCTCTATGATTAATTGATTAGTGTAGATTAAACTTAATTAAACTATCAAAAAATCAATTACCTATACATTTTTAATTTAGTACAGCATCATCCCGGTACCAGAGTTTATATATGTTCACGGTTTAACAAATGGAATAGTTTAGAACCGATGGCTCATCAAGTGTCAGTAATTGGTGCTGATTTGCTGCAGATTTCTGCCTTACATCCGGAAGGATTCCATTTAATAGGTATAATTTATTCAGAATTGAATTTAAAATTTTAAAATATCGAGTAAAAACCATATTATTTTGCTCAGGTTACTCGCAAGGTGGATTGTTATCCAGAGCAGTGTTGGAATTTTTCCCTATGCATCTCGTACGTAATTTCATATCGTTGAGTTCGCCCCAGGCTGGTCAATATGGAAGTGAGTTGATTACTTCGTACACTCAGTTTTCCATTAGTCAATACTTAAATTTTTATGATTCCTTACAGCCAATATGTTGCATATATTCTTTCCCAATTTGGCCAAAGAAGAAGCGTACAAAGTATTTTACTCAAAATATGGTCAATATTTGTCTGTGGCTAATTATTGGAATGATCCTCATCATCAAGATTTATTTTACAAAATTTGTAAATTTTTACCTTCCATCAATAACGAAATACCATTACCAAACAATACGAGTCAGTTTTTCAAAAGAGGTATTACGAAGTTGAAAAAAATGATATTAATAGGCGGGCCAGACGATGGTACTATTGAACCATGGCAATCTAGGTAAATATACTCGTATTATTTAGGTTAAGCACATAAATACTGTAATACGCAAAACCAATGCTCGATTTAATTCGAATTTATTTTTCTAGTCATTTTAGTTATTACAATGAGAACGAGACTGTTATTCCGTACAAAGAGAGGCGTATCTACCAGGAAGATTTATTCGGTTTACGAACACTAGACGAACGAGGAGCTTTGCACGTGTTTACTGCGAACGGTGTAAAACACCATTTTTGGTATCGAAACACAACTGTGATAAAAAAATACATTCTACCTTGGTTGAACTAGATAGAAACAGGAAACAATGCTTGTTTAAACAGATGACATGACATTTCGCAGTGAACATATTTGTACAATACTCTGGAGGTTATTTACAAACGTACAATTTTTTATCGATGTTTTTTTTAAAAATAAAAATATATTTTATTTTTTACATAAAAGTATTAGTAATTTTAGATCACAGTTTCTACTCGTTAAAAATTAATATAAAAATTTGTATAGTTAATAGGATGCGAAACTTTTTCCGAACACGAATCTGTTGATCAGATCGAAGGCGAAGAGAGGTTGATCAGAAGGCACCATATGGCCAGCATTTCGCACCAAAACTTCATTAAGATTACGTACTGTCTTCGAGTACCCGGCAACTTGATCTTTAATTTTCCAAATATCACGTTTAGCCGTCTTATATTCGTCAGATCCACTCCATTTCAGTTGTTTCAAGAATTCGAGCGTTAACGGATAAGCGACAATGATATCCAGCTGACCATTGTACACCAGCATTCGATAATTTTCGAGTAAGACTTCAAAATGAGGAGCGACCGATTTCATGACATCTCCTTCCATATGTTTTTCCACCTCTTGAGCGATTACGTGGAAAGTTAAATTTCCAACGTGAATAGCATCTCGAACGTAATCTTGCTGTATGAAATCGCTAACGAAATCAAAACCTTCGTCTTTAGCTTTCAAATAATTGTAATAATTGGTATAACCAGTTAAATTAGTAAATACGCTGGTTGAATTAGTCAAGTCGTTATTTAACAAGCAATCGAATCTTCTGAACGCTTCGACCCATTTTCCTTGTTTGATTAATTCAACAGCTTCGTCACGTTTGCCAACAAATATGTCTCTACCGTTTTGATCGATTAATCCGATTTCTAGCAAGTAGTCGCCGTAATTCAGCATATTAACCGGGTCACAAAATCCATTGCCGACTGAAACACCTTTCAGATTGATTTTAACGCTGGCGTTTTTATTCTCCTCGTGTACTCTGTAGGCTAAAGCAGGAGCATATTTGCCTCCGTAAGATTCACCGGCCACGTAAAAATCATTCTTTAATAACTCTGGGAACATGAGGTAAAACTGACGAATAGTTTCGTACAAATTAGTTGCGTAATCATCTTCACTCTTGGCATATCCGTCATCGGAGTCGGTGAAACTATACCCGGTGCCGACTGGATTGTCGATATACAGTACGGAGATCGATTTAGTCCACGAAAATTGACGCAAAGTAACGTTAAGTTTATCTGTGATTATGAAAGGGCCATGTTCGGAGAATAACCCGAACATAGATGAGGCTCCGGGTCCACCTTGAAGCCAGACTAAAACTGGTGCATTTTCCGGCGACATTTCAGCCGGGAAAAACCAGAAGAAAATATTCGAGTTGTAGGTTTTGTTGACGGTGAGAAATCCAGAATAACTTTTCACTTGACCGGCGAGAGGTTTTACTTCGGATAGTTGTTTTGCCTCATCGATATTACCGTTTTCCAGCAAAGAGGTGAGAAATAGCGGACTTCCACTGTAGTTGGTAGGGAGTGGACGACCATAGTAGCCGGCAAAATCTATCACGCAGTTTCCCAAACTGAACGTTGTAAGTAGAAAGAGTATCTCGATGATGTTCATGTCTGTAAAAAGAAAATATCAAGTTATTTTACCAAATGAGCACAACATTTTTTTACAGATAATTGCTCGTATTTATGTTACTAATTTTACGAAGAGAAATTCGATACATACTGTCAAAATTTCACACAAACTGCACATAAAAAATATTGTTTAAATAGAGTGGATGAAAGAAATCAAGAAGCACGACTGATAACACTTCTAACTTAGTATTCAGAATCAGATTTTAATATTGGCAGAAAAAAAAGAACGTTATCTCAAATACAAAGTTCAATGCATTTAACAATTGAGCAAAATTTATAACACTACACATGCAATCAACGATTCGAGAAAATCCATTTAATCAGGATGTTTTATAGTGTTTTTTTACGAAAAAATTATGTCATGAATCATGATACATACATACATACCTACATGAAAATTATCTCATTATGTACAGGAAAAATGAAACAAATACGAGGAGGAAAATTGCTCATGCTCATCCTCAAATGAGTAAACCAGGGGAATAAAATAATATTAAACATAAGTACAACTAGTTCAAACTTACCGGCAATTGAACGAAATGTGCTTCAAATTTAATAAAAATATTCTTATCTATTCAAACCGCTGATCGGAAATAATTTTTTTCATTATTTCTCAAAGTTATCACAAACCTCAGCCAACTCTTTGTACAACTATAATTAGATTGGATCAAGAATAGCCCTTCGTGGCCCAAAAATACAACTTATTTTTAAAGTTTTATGAAAGTTGAAAGTTCACCAACGAATAACTTGGATTGAAATACTTTCGGGTGTTTCTCAAAATTCTTATCAAATAACCCAATTGACTTCACATCCGTTGCCTTGGCAACACTGTTTATTTTTCAATGACCAAAAATTCTTGGATTTCTTCGCGAATAGTAAGCGAATAGTCATAAATTTTCTTATTGGTTCATTATTCGAATATCTTATTCCTAATTGGTCAAGCTACAAAAATAACGTCTTGCTATTGGATAAAATTATTTGAAGTAGGAATTCCATTTGAACTTTTCTACGAACGATGAATCTATGACACTTGTTTTGTTGTTTTTTTTTCAACTTGCCAGCTGATCAGAGTTAGATAGGGAACACAGTAATCATGCTTTGTTCGAGTTGTCCTCAGCTATTCTTTTATTTAAATTTAATAATTGAAAGAATAGGGCCGTATTTGTAATTAAATGTCTAGTGAAACTAGATCTTCAGTGGTTTAAATTAATAGGTTAAAAATTTGTGTACGTACACAATGACTGTAGCACAAAGTGTGACACTATTTCAACAATGGTTTCCAGCAGTCGAAAATGAAATTGACACATTGCAATTCTTGAGTGCTTCCAGAGGTATCGTTTGGTTGGTTGGTAAGTACCTAACAAAGCTTTCATAGCTTTTAATTAAGCTTCAACAGAATCAATTTAATTAAAATTATGCCTATTACAGATCAATTTGGTCTCGCTTTTGAGCCAGTCAAGAAAGATTTACTTGGGAATATAGAGGTTAGTATATTTTTGAATTCAGTCAATGGGACATTACCTTATCTGTATTTGCTTCCTTCACCACATAATCACGTTGATAAAATTCAATAATTTATATTTGATTAGTAGATAGAACATGTTTAATTGAGACAATGTTGCGTTTCAAAGAAATGTTTACATTGGACAATTCTGTTGTTTGCGTGATTAAATGATTACGTCAATTTGCTTTAGGCATAATTTGATTCATGTTGTTGTTTTTTTTTCAGAAAATAAATGCGAAATATTTGGAAAATACTGAAGAATTCAACTGTTTATTGCGTATGATTTTATATGAAAATGAAAGAGGCGAAAATCATGCGATAGAATCATTGTTATGGCTAAGAAGGTTAAAACAATTCATTATTTCTATTTTGTATCCATACCTAGTTACGTACCTATTTTAATCGCTAATTAAGCTGTATAATAATTACAGGGGTTTAACATTCATGAGTAAATTCCTATCAATCTTCCTAGAAAATGAAAAGAAAGGTATTCACGACGAGAATTTATGTCGAATTATGAAAGTAGCCTACGAAGA